>NW_025727738.1:0-207500 GCF_021461385.2 Schistocerca piceifrons
AATGACGCTGGAACACTCAAATTGCGCCGAGATTCAAAACATCGTTCTTCAGCCGACTTGCCTCCTAGAGTCTATTGCTGCCTCGGGCACCTTATGGTGGTTCTCCTGTGAGTCTAGATTTTCGAATCCAACGCAAATCTTATAGTTATTTCTAACGTTCATGGCCTCCTAATGACGATGGAACACTCAAATTGCGTCGAAATTCAATACATCGTCCTCCAGCCGACTTGACTCCAAGGATCTATTGCTGCCTCGGGCACCTTATGGTCGTTCTCCTGTGAGTCTAGATTTTCGAATCCGACGCATAACAGATAGTTAATTGTAATGTTCAGCGCCTCCTAATGACGATGGAACACTCAAATTGCGTCGAGATTAAATACATCGTCATTCAGCCGACTTGTCTCCAAGGGTCTATTGCTGAGTCGGGCACATTATCGTCGTTCTCCAGTGAGTCTAAATTTGCAAATCAGACGAAAAACTGATTGTTAATTGTAACGTTCAGGGCCTCCTAACGAATATGGAACACTCAAATTGCGTCGAGATTCAATACATCGTCCTCCAGCCGCCTTGTCTCCAAGGGGATGTTGCTGCCTCGGGCTCAACATGTTCCGTCTCCTGTGAGTCTAGATTTTCGTATCCGACGCAAAACTGATACTTAATTGTTACGTTCAGCGCCTCCTAATGACGATGGAACACTCAAATTGCGTCGAGATTCAATACATCGTCCTCCAGCCGACTTATCTACAAGGGGATATTGCTGCCACGGGCAACTTATGATCCGTCTCATGTGAGTAGATTTTCGAATCCGACGCATAACTGATCCTTAATTGTAATGTTATTGGCCTCCTATTGACGATGGAACACTCAAATAGCGTCTAGTTTCAATACATCGTCCTCCAGTCGACTGGTCTTCTAGGGGATATTGCTGCCTCGGTCACCATATGATTCGTCTCCTGTGCGTCTAGATTTTCGTATCCGACGCAAAACTGGTAGTTAATTGTAACGTTCAGCGCCTCGTAATGACGATGGAACACTCAAATTGCGTCGAGATTCAATACATCGTCATTCAGCCGACTTTTCTCCAAGGGTCAATTGCTGCCCCGGACACCTTATGGTCGTTCTCTTGTGAGTCTAGGTTTTCGTATCCGACGCAAAACTAATAGTTAATTGTAACGTTGAGCGCCTCCTAATGGCGAATCAACACTCAAATTGCGTCGAGATTCAATACATCGTCATTCAACCGACTTGTCTCCAAGGGTCTAATGCTGCCTCGCGCACCTTATGGTCGTTCTCCTGTGAGTCTAAATTTTCGAATGAGACGCAAAATTCTAACGTTAAGAGCCTCCTAATGACGATGGAACACTCAAATTCCGTCAAGACTCAATACATCGTCCTCGAGCCGACTTGTCTCCAAGGGTATATTGCTGCCTTGGGCACCATATGGGCCGTTTCAGTGAGTCAAGATTTTCGGATCCGACGCGAAACTGCTAGTTAATTGTAACGCTCAGGGCCTGCTAATGACGCTGGAACACTCAAATTGCGCCGAGATTCAAAACATCGTTCTTCAGCCGACTTGCCTCCAAGAGTCTATTGCTGCCTCGGGCACCTTATGGTGGTTCTCCTGTGAGTCTAGATTTTCGAATCCAACGCAAATCTTATAGTTATTTCTAACGTTCATGGCCTCCTAATGACGATGGAACATTCAAATTGCGTCGAAATTCAATACATCGTCCTCCAGCCGACTTGACTCCAAGGATCTATTGCTGCCTCGGGCACCTTATGGTCGTTCTCCTGTGAGTCTAGATTTTCGAATCCGACGCATAACAGATAGTTAATTGTAATGTTCAGCGCCTCCTAATGACGATGGAACATTCAAATTGCGTCGAGATTAAATACATCGTCATTCAGCCGACTTGTCTCCAAGGGTCTATTGCTGAGTCGGGCACATTATCGTCGTTCTCCAGTGAGTCTAAATTTGCAAATCAGACGAAAAACTGATTGTTAATTGTAACGTTCAGGGCCTCCTAACGAATATGGAACACTCAAATTGCGTCGAGATTCAATACATCGTCCTCCAGCCGCCTTGTCTCCAAGGGGATGTTGCTGCCTCGGGCTCAACATGTTCCGTCTCCTGTGAGTCTAGATGTTCGTATCCGACGCAAAACTTATACTTAATTGTTACGTTCAGCGCCTCCTAATGACGATGGAACACTCAAATTGCGTCGAGATTCAATACATCGTCCTCCAGCCGACTTATCTACAAGGGGATATTGCTGCCACGGGCAACTTATGATCCGTCTCATGTGAGTAGATTTTCGAATCCGACGCATAACTGATCCTTAATTGTAATGTTATTGGCCTCCTATTGACGATGGAACACTCAAATTGCGTCTAGTTTCAATACATCGTCCTCCAGTCGTCTGGTCTTCTAGGGGATATTGCTGCCTCGGTCACCATATGATTCGTCTCCTGTGCGTCTAGATTTTCGTATCCGACGCAAAACTGGTAGTTAATTGTAAAGTTCAGCGCCTCGTAATGACGATGGAACACTCAAATTGCGTCGAGATTCAATACATCGTCATTCAGCCGACTTTTCTCCAAGGGTCAATTGCTGCCCCGGGCACCTTATGGTCGTTCTCTTGTGAGTCTAGGTTTTCGTATCCGACGCAAAACTGATAGTTAATTGTAACGTTGAGCGCCTCCTAATGGCGAATCAACACTCAAATTGCGTCGAGATTCAATACATCGTCATTCAACCGACTTGTCTCCAAGGGTCTAATGCTGCCTCGCGCACCTTATGGTCGTTCTCCTGTGAATGAGACGCAAAATTCTAACGTTAAGAGCCTCCTAATGACGATGGAACACTCAAATTCCGTCAAGACTCAATACATCGTCCTCGAGCCGACTTGTCTCCAAGGGTATATTGCTGCCTTGGGCACCATATGGGCCGTTTCAGTGAGTCAAGATTTTCGGATCCGACGCGAAACTGCTAGTTAATTGTAACGCTCAGGGCCTGCTAATGACGCTGGAACACTCAAATTTCGCCGAGATTCAAAACATCGTTCTTCAGCCGACTTGCCTCCAAGAGTCTATTGCTGCCTCGGGCACCTTATGGTGGTTCTCCTGTGAGTCTAGATTTTCGAATCCAACGCAAATCTTATAGTTATTTCTAACGTTCATGGCCTGCTAATGACGATGGAACATTCAAATTGCGTCGAAATTCAATACATCGTCCTCCAGCCGACCTGACTCCAAGGATCTATTGCTGCCTCGGGCACCTTATGGTCGTTCTCCTGTGAGTCTAGATTTTCGAATCCGTCGCATAAGAGATAGTTAATTGTAATGTTCAGCGCCTCCTAATGACGATGGAACACTCAAATTGCGTCGAGATTAAATACATCGTCATTCAGCCGACTTGTCTCCAAGGGTCTATTGCTGAGTCGGGCACATTATCGTCGTTGTCCAGTGAGTCTAAATTTGCAAATCAGACGAAAAACTGATTGTTAATTGTAACGTTCAGGGCCTCCTAACGAATATGGAACACTCAAATTGCGTCGAGATTCAATACATCGTCCTCCAGCCGCCTTGTCTCCAAGGGGATGTTGCTGCCTCGGGCTCAACATGTTCCGTCTCCTGTGAGTCTAGATTTTCGTATCCGACGCAAAACTGATACTTAATTGTTACGTTCAGAGCCTCCTAATGACGATGGAACACTCAAATTGCGTCGTGATTCAATACATCGTCCTCCAGCCGACTAGTCTCCAAGGGTATATTGCTGCCTCGGGCACCTTTAGGTCGTTCTCCTGTGAGTCTAGATTTTCGAATCCGACGCATTGCTGATAGATAATTGTAACGTTCAGCGCATCCTAATGACGATGGAACACTAAATTTTAGTCGAGATTCAATGCATCGTCATTCAGCCGACTTGTCTCCAAGGGTCTATTGATGCCTCGGGCACCTTATGGTCGTTCTCCTATGAGTCTAAATTTTCGAATCAGACGCAAGACTGATAGTTAATTGTAACGTTAAAGGCCTCCAAATGATGATGGAACACTCAAATTGCGTCGAGATTCAATACATCGTCCTCCAGCCGCCTTGTCTCCAAGGGGATGTTGCTGCCTCGGGCTCCATATTGTCCGTCTCCTGTGAGTCTAGATTTTCGTATCCGACGAAAAACTGATAGTTAATTGTCACGTTCAGCGCCTCCAAATTACGATGGAACACTCAAATTCCGTCGAGATTCAATACATCGTCCTCCAGCCGACTTATCTACAAGGGGATATTGCTGCCTCGGCCAACTTATGATCCCTCTCCTATGAGGTAAGTTTTTGAATCCGACGCATAACTGATACTTAATTGTAATGTTAATGGCCTCCTATTGACGATGGAACACTCAAATTGCGTCGAGACTCAATCCATCGTCCTCCAGCCGACTAGTCTCCAAGAGTCTATTGCTGCCTCGGGCATCTTAAGGTCGTTCTCCTGTGAGTCTAGATTTTCGAATCCGACGCATTGCTGATAGTTAATTGTAACGTTCAGCGCCTCCTAATGACGATGGAACACTAAAATTTTGTCGAGATTCAATACATCGTCATTCAGCCGACTTGTCTCCAAGGGTGTATTGCTGCCTCGGGCGCCTTATTGTGGTTCTCCTGTGAGTCTAGGTTTTCGAAACCGACGCAAAACTGATAGTTAATTGTAAAGCTCAGGGCCTCCTAATGACGATGGAACACTCACGTCGAGATTCAATACATCGTCCTCCAGCCGACTTGTCTCCAAGCGGATATTGCTGCCTCGGGCACCATATGGTCCGTCTCCTATGACTCTAGATTTTCGTATCCGACCCAAAACTGATAGTTAGGTGTAACGTTCAGCGCCTCCTAATGACGATGCAACACTCAAATTGCGTCGAGATTCAATACATCGTCCTCCAGCCGACTTATCTACAAGGGGATATTGCTGCCTCGGGCTACTTATGATCCGTCTCCTGTGAGTCTAGATTTTGGAATCCGACGCATAACTGATGCTTAATTGTAATGTTAATGGCCTCCTAATGACGATGGAACACTCAAATTGCGTCTAGTTTCAATACATCGTCATACAGCCGACTTCTCTCCAACGGTCTATTGCTGCCTCGGGCACCTTATGGTCGTTCTCCTGTGAGTCTACTTTTACGAATCCGACGCTAAACTGATTGTTAATTTTAACGTTCAGGGCTTCCTAATGACGATGGAACACTCAAATTACGTCCAGATTCAATACATCGTCCTCCAGCCGACTTGTCTCCAAGCGGATATTGCTGCATCGGTCACCATTAGATTCGTCTCCTGTGAGTCTAGATTTTCGTATCCGACGCAAAACTGATAGTTAATTGTAACGTTCAGCGCCTCGTAATGACGATGGAACACTCAAATTGCGCCGAGATTCAATACATCGTACTTCAGCCGACTTGCCTCCAAGAGTCTACTGCTGCGTCGGGCACCTTATGGTCGTTCTCCTGTGAGTCTAGATTTTCGAATCCGACGCAAAACTATTAGTTAATTGTAACGTTAAGGGCCTCCTAACGAATATGGAACACTCAAATTGCGTCGAGATTCAATACATCGTCCACCAGCCGACTTGTCTCCAAGGGGATATTGCTGCCATGGGTACCATATGGTCCGTCTCCTGTGAGTGTAGATTTTCGAATCCGACGCGAAACTGCAAGTTAATCGTAACGTTCAGTGCCTCCTAATGACGTTGGAAGACTCAAATTGCGTCGAGATGCAATACATCGTCCTTCAGCCGACTTGTCTCCGGGAGTATCTTGCTGCCTCTGGCACCTTATGGTGGTTCTCCTGTGAGTCTAGATTTTCGAATCTGACGCAAAGCTGACAGTTAATTGTAACGTTCTTGACCTCCTAATGACGATGGAACACTCAAATTGCGTCGAGATGCAATACAAAGACCTCCAGCCGACTTGTCTCCAAGGGTCTATTGCTGCCTCGGGCACCTTTAGGTCGTTCTCCTGTGAGTCTAGATTTTCGAATCCGACGCATAACTGATGCTTAATTGTAATGTTAATGGCCTCCTAATGACGATGGAACACTCAAATTGCGTCTAGTTTCAATACATCGTCATTCAGCCGACTTGTCTCCATGGGTCTATTGCTGCCTCGGGCACCTTATGGTCGTTCTCCTGTGAGTCTAGATTTTCGAATCCAACGCAAAGCTGATAGTTAATTGTATCGCTCTTGACCTCCTTATGACGATGGAACACTCAAATTGCGTCGAGATGCAATACATCAACTTCCTGCCGACTTGTCTCCAAGGGTCTATTGCTGCCTCGGGCACCTTATGGTCGTTCTCCTGTGAGTCTAAATTCTCGAATCCGACGCATAACAGATAGTTAATTGTAAAGTTCAGTGCCTCCTAATGACGATGGAACACTCAAATTGCGTCGAGATTCAATACATCGTCCTCCAGCCGACTTATCTACAAGGGGATATTGCTGCCACGGGCAACTTATGATCCGTCTCATGTGAGTAGATTTTCGAATCCGACGCATAACTGATCCTTAATTGTAATGTTATTGGCCTCCTATTGACGATGGAACACTCAAATTGCGTCTAGTTTCAATACATCGTCCTCCAGTCGGATGGTCTTCTAGGGGATATTGCTGCCTCGGTCACCATATGATTCGTCTCCTGTGCGTCTAGATTTTCGTATCCGACGCAAAACTGGTAGTTAATTGTAAAGTTCAGCGCCTCGTAATGACGATGGAACACTCAAATTGCGTCGAGATTCAATACATCGTCATTCAGCCGACTTTTCTCCAAGGGTCAATTGCTGCCCCGGGCACCTTATGGTCGTTCTCTTGTGAGTGTAGGTTTTCGTATCCGACGCAAAACTGATAGTTAATTGTAACGTTGAGCGCCTCCTAATGGCGAATCAACACTCAAATTGCGTCGAGATTCAATACATCGTCATTCAACCGACTTGTCTCCAAGGGTCTATTGCTGCCTCGCGCACCTTATGGTCGTTCTCCTGTGAATGAGACGCAAAATTCTAACGTTAAGAGCCTCCTAATGACGATGGAACACTCAAATTCCGTCAAGACCCAATACATCGTCCTCGAGCCGACTTGTCTCCAAGGGTATATTGCTGCCTTGGGCACCATATGGGCCGTTTCAGTGAGTCAAGATTTTCGGATCCGACGCGAAACTGCTAGTTAATTGTAACGCTCAGGGCCTGCTAATGACGCTGGAACACTCAAATTGCGCCGAGATTCAAAACATCGTTCTTCAGCCGACTTGCCTCCTAGAGTCTATTGCTGCCTCGGGCACCTTATGGTGGTTCTCCTGTGAGTCTAGATTTTCGAATCCAACGCAAATCTTATAGTTATTTCTAACGTTCATGGCCTCCTAATGACGATGGAACACTCAAATTGCGTCGAAATTCAATACATCGTCCTCCAGCCGACTTGACTCCAAGGATCTATTGCTGCCTCGGCCACCTTATGGTCGTTCTCCTGTGAGTCTAGATTTTCGAATCCGACGCATAACAGATAGTTAATTGTAATGTTCAGCGCCTCCTAATGACGATGGAACACTCAAATTGCGTCGAGATTAAATACATCGTCATTCAGCCGACTTGTCTCCAAGGGTCTATTGCTGAGTCGGGCACATTATCGTCGTTCTCCAGTGAGTCTAAATTTGCAAATCAGACGAAAAACTGATTGTTAATTGTAACGTTCAGGGCCTCCTAACGAATATGGAACACTCAAATTGCGTCGAGATTCAATACATCGTCCTCCAGCCGCCTTGTCTCCAAGGGGATGTTGCTGCCTCGGGCTCAACATGTTCCGTCTCCTGTGAGTCTAGATTTTCGTATCCGACGCAAAACTGATACTTAATTGTTACGTTCAGCGCCTCCTAATGACGATGGAACACTCAAATTGCGTCGAGATTCAATACATCGTCCTCCAGCCGACTTATCTACAAGGGGATATTGCTGCCACGGGCAACTTATGATCCGTCTCATGTGAGTAGATTTTCGAATCCGACGCATAACTGATCCTTAATTGTAATGTTATTGGCCTCCTATTGACGATGGAACACTCAAATAGCGTCTAGTTTCAATACATCGTCCTCCAGTCGACTGGTCTTCTAGGGGATATTGCTGCCTCGGTCACCATATGATTCGTCTCCTGTGCGTCTAGATTTTCGTATCCGACGCAAAACTGGTAGTTAATTGTAACGTTCAGCGCCTCGTAATGACGATGGAACACTCAAATTGCGTCGAGATTCAATACATCGTCATTCAGCCGACTTTTCTCCAAGGGTCAATTGCTGCCCCGGACACCTTATGGTCGTTCTCTTGTGAGTCTAGGTTTTCGTATCCGACGCAAAACTAATAGTTAATTGTAACGTTGAGCGCCTCCTAATGGCGAATCAACACTCAAATTGCGTCGAGATTCAATACATCGTCATTCAACCGACTTGTCTCCAAGGGTCTAATGCTGCCTCGCGCACCTTATGGTCGTTCTCCTGTGAGTCTAAATTTTCGAATGAGACGCAAAATTCTAACGTTAAGAGCCTCCTAATGACGATGGAACACTCAAATTCCGTCAAGACTCAATACATCGTCCTCGAGCCGACTTGTCTCCAAGGGTATATTGCTGCCTTGGGCACCATATGGGCCGTTTCAGTGAGTCAAGATTTTCGGATCCGACGCGAAACTGCTAGTTAATTGTAACGCTCAGGGCCTGCTAATGACGCTGGAACACTCAAATTGCGCCGAGATTCAAAACATCGTTCTTCAGCCGACTTGCCTCCAAGAGTCTATTGCTGCCTCGGGCACCTTATGGTGGTTCTCCTGTGAGTCTAGATTTTCGAATCCAACGCAAATCTTATAGTTATTTCTAACGTTCATGGCCTCCTAATGACGATGGAACATTCAAATTGCGTCGAAATTCAATACATCGTCCTCCAGCCGACTTGACTCCAAGGATCTATTGCTGCCTCGGGCACCTTATGGTCGTTCTCCTGTGAGTCTAGATTTTCGAATCCGACGCATAACAGATAGTTAATTGTAATGTTCAGCGCCTCCTAATGACGATGGAACATTCAAATTGCGTCGAGATTAAATACATCGTCATTCAGCCGACTTGTCTCCAAGGGTCTATTGCTGAGTCGGGCACATTATCGTCGTTCTCCAGTGAGTCTAAATTTGCAAATCAGACGAAAAACTGATTGTTAATTGTAACGTTAAGGGCCTCCTAACGAATATGGAACACTCAAATTGCGTCGAGATTCAATACATCGTCCTCCAGCCGCCTTGTCTCCAAGGGGATGTTGCTGCCTCGGGCTCAACATGTTCCGTCTCCTGTGAGTCTAGATGTTCGTATCCGACGCAAAACTTATACTTAATTGTTACGTTCAGCGCCTCCTAATGACGATGGAACACTCAAATTGCGTCGAGATTCAATACATCGTCCTCCAGCCGACTTATCTACAAGGGGATATTGCTGCCACGGGCAACTTATGATCCGTCTCATGTGAGTAGATTTTCGAATCCGACGCATAACTGATCCTTAATTGTAATGTTATTGGCCTCCTATTGACGATGGAACACTCAAATTGCGTCTAGTTTCAATACATCGTCCTCCAGTCGTCTGGTCTTCTAGGGGATATTGCTGCCTCGGTCACCATATGATTCGTCTCCTGTGCGTCTAGATTTTCGTATCCGACGCAAAACTGGTAGTTAATTGTAAAGTTCAGCGCCTCGTAATGACGATGGAACACTCAAATTGCGTCGAGATTCAATACATCGTCATTCAGCCGACTTTTCTCCAAGGGTCAATTGCTGCCCCGGGCACCTTATGGTCGTTCTCTTGTGAGTCTAGGTTTTCGTATCCGACGCAAAACTGATAGTTAATTGTAACGTTGAGCGCCTCCTAATGGCGAATCAACACTCAAATTGCGTCGAGATTCAATACATCGTCATTCAACCGACTTGTCTCCAAGGGTCTAATGCTGCCTCGCGCACCTTATGGTCGTTCTCCTGTGAATGAGACGCAAAATTCTAACGTTAAGAGCCTCCTAATGACGATGGAACACTCAAATTCCGTCAAGACTCAATACATCGTCCTCGAGCCGACTTGTCTCCAAGGGTATATTGCTGCCTTGGGCACCATATGGGCCGTTTCAGTGAGTCAAGATTTTCGGATCCGACGCGAAACTGCTAGTTAATTGTAACGCTCAGGGCCTGCTAATGACGCTGGAACACTCAAATTTCGCCGAGATTCAAAACATCGTTCTTCAGCCGACTTGCCTCCAAGAGTCTATTGCTGCCTCGGGCACCTTATGGTGGTTCTCCTGTGAGTCTAGATTTTCGAATCCAACGCAAATCTTATAGTTATTTCTAACGTTCATGGCCTGCTAATGACGATGGAACATTCAAATTGCGTCGAAATTCAATACATCGTCCTCCAGCCGACCTGACTCCAAGGATCTATTGCTGCCTCGGGCACCTTATGGTCGTTCTCCTGTGAGTCTAGATTTTCGAATCCGTCGCATAACAGATAGTTAATTGTAATGTTCAGCGCCTCCTAATGACGATGGAACACTCAAATTGCGTCGAGATTAAATACATCGTCATTCAGCCGACTTGTCTCCAAGGGTCTATTGCTGAGTCGGGCACATTATCGTCGTTGTCCAGTGAGTCTAAATTTGCAAATCAGACGAAAAACTGATTGTTAATTGTAACGTTCAGGGCCTCCTAACGAATATGGAACACTCAAATTGCGTCGAGATTCAATACATCGTCCTCCAGCCGCCTTGTCTCCAAGGGGATGTTGCTGCCTCGGGCTCAACATGTTCCGTCTCCTGTGAGTCTAGATTTTCGTATCCGACGCAAAACTGATACTTAATTGTTACGTTCAGAGCCTCCTAATGACGATGGAACACTCAAATTGCGTCGTGATTCAATACATCGTCCTCCAGCCGACTAGTCTCCAAGGGTATATTGCTGCCTCGGGCACCTTTAGGTCGTTCTCCTGTGAGTCTAGATTTTCGAATCCGACGCATTGCTGATAGATAATTGTAACGTTCAGCGCATCCTAATGACGATGGAACACTAAATTTTAGTCGAGATTCAATGCATCGTCATTCAGCCGACTTGTCTCCAAGGGTCTATTGATGCCTCGGGCACCTTATGGTCGTTCTCCTATGAGTCTAAATTTTCGAATCAGACGCAAGACTGATAGTTATTTGTAACGTTAAAGGCCTCCAAATGATGATGGAACACTCAAATTGCGTCGAGATTCAATACATCGTCCTCCAGCCGCCTTGTCTCCAAGGGGATGTTGCTGCCTCGGGCTCCATATTGTCCGTCTCCTGTGAGTCTAGATTTTCGTATCCGACGAAAAACTGATAGTTAATTGTCACGTTCAGCGCCTCCAAATTACGATGGAACACTCAAATTCCGTCGAGATTCAATACATCGTCCTCCAGCCGACTTATCTACAAGGGGATATTGCTGCCTCGGCCAACTTATGATCCCTCTCCTATGAGGTAAGTTTTTGAATCCGACGCATAACTGATACTTAATTGTAATGTTAATGGCCTCCTATTGACGATGGAACACTCAAATTGCGTCGAGACTCAATACATCGTCCTCCAGCCGACTAGTCTCCAAGAGTCTATTGCTGCCTCGGGCATCTTAAGGTCGTTCTCCTGTGAGTCTAGATTTTCGAATCCGACGCATTGCTGATAGTTAATTGTAACGTTCAGCGCCTCCTAATGACGATGGAACACTAAAATTTTGTCGAGATTCAATACATCGTCATTCAGCCGACTTGTCTCCAAGGGTGTATTGCTGCCTCGGGCGCCTTATTGTGGTTCTCCTGTGAGTCTAGGTTTTCGAAACCGACGCAAAACTGATAGTTAATTGTAAAGCTCAGGGCCTCCTAATGACGATGGAACACTCACGTCGAGATTCAATACATCGTCCTCCAGCCGACTTGTCTCCAAGCGGATATTGCTGCCTCGGGCACCATATGGTCCGTCTCCTATGACTCTAGATTTTCGTATCCGACCCAAAACTGATAGTTAGGTGTAACGTTCAGCGCCTCCTAATGACGATGCAACACTCAAATTGCGTCGAGATTCAATACATCGTCCTCCAGCCGACTTATCTACAAGGGGATATTGCTGCCTCGGGCTACTTATGATCCGTCTCCTGTGAGTCTAGATTTTGGAATCCGACGCATAACTGATGCTTAATTGTAATGTTAATGGCCTCCTAATGACGATGGAACACTCAAATTGCGTCTAGTTTCAATACATCGTCATACAGCCGACTTCTCTCCAACGGTCTATTGCTGCCTCGGGCACCTTATGGTCGTTCTCCTGTGAGTCTACTTTTACGAATCCGACGCTAAACTGATTGTTAATTTTAACGTTCAGGGCTTCCTAATGACGATGGAACACTCAAATTACGTCCAGATTCAATACATCGTCCTCCAGCCGACTTGTCTCCAAGCGGATATTGCTGCATCGGTCACCATTAGATTCGTCTCCTGTGAGTCTAGATTTTCGTATCCGACGCAAAACTGATAGTTAATTGTAACGTTCAGCGCCTCGTAATGACGATGGAACACTCAAATTGCGCCGAGATTCAATACATCGTACTTCAGCCGACTTGCCTCCAAGAGTCTACTGCTGCGTCGGGCACCTTATGGTCGTTCTCCTGTGAGTCTAGATTTTCGAATCCGACGCAAAACTATTAGTTAATTGTAACGTTAAGATCCTCCTAACGAATATGGAACACTCAAATTGCGTCGAGATTCAATACATCGTCCACCAGCCGACTTGTCTCCAAGGGGATATTGCTGCCATGGGTACCATATGGTCCGTCTCCTGTGAGTGTAGATTTTCGAATCCGACGCGAAACTGCAAGTTAATCGTAACGTTCAGTGCCTCCTAATGACGTTGGAAGACTCAAATTGCGTCGAGATGCAATACATCGTCCTTCAGCCGACTTGTCTCCGGGAGTATCTTGCTGCCTCTGGCACCTTATGGTGGTTCTCCTGTGAGTCTAGATTTTCGAATCTGACGCAAAGCTGACAGTTAATTGTAACGTTCTTGACCTCCTAATGACGATGGAACACTCAAATTGCGTCGAGATGCAATACAAAGACCTCCAGCCGACTTGTCTCCAAGGGTCTATTGCTGCCTCGGGCACCTTTAGGTCGTTCTCCTGTGAGTCTAGATTTTCGAATCCGACGCATAACTGATGCTTAATTGTAATGTTAATGGCCTCCTAATGACGATGGAACACTCAAATTGCGTCTAGTTTCAATACATCGTCATTCAGCCGACTTGTCTCCATGGGTCTATTGCTGCCTCGGGCACCTTATGGTCGTTCTCCTGTGAGTCTAGATTTTCGAATCCAACGCAAATCTGATAGTTATTTCTAACGTTCATGGCCTCCTAATGACGATGGAACACTCAAATTGCGTCGAAATTCAATACATCGTCCTCCAGCCGACTTGACTCCAAGGATCTATTGCTGCCTCGGGCACCTTATGGTCGTTCTCCTGTGAGTCTAGATTTTCGAATCCGACGCATAACAGATAGTTAATTGTAATGTTCAGCGCCTCCTAATGACGATGGAACACTCAAATTGCGTCGAGATTAAATACATCGTCATTCAGCCGACTTGTCTCCGAGGGTCTATTGCTGAGTCGGGCACATTATCGTCGTTCTCCAGTGAGTCTAAATTTGCAAATCAGACGAAAAACTGATTGTTAATTGTAACGTTCAGGGCCTCCTAACGAATATGGAACACTCAAATTGCGTCGAGATTCAATACATCGTCCTCCAGCCGCCTTGTCTCCAAGGGGATGTTGCTGCCTCGGGCTCAACATGTTCCGTCTCCTGTGAGTCTAGATTTTCATATCCGACGCAAAACTGATACTTAATTGTTACGTTCAGCGCCTCCTAATGACGATGGAACACTCAAATTGCGTCGAGATTCAATACATCGTCCTCCAGCCGACTAGTCTCCAAGGGTCTATTGCTGCCTCGGGCACCTTTAGGTCGTTCTCCTGTGAGTCTAGATTTTCGAATCCGACGCATTGCTGATAGATAATTGTAACGTTCAGCGCATCCTAATGACGACGGAACACTAAATTTTAGTCGAGATTCAATGCATCGTCATTCAGCCGACTTGTCTCCAAGGGTCTATTGATGCCTCGGGCACCTTATGGTCGTTCTCCTATGAGTCTAAATTTTCGAATCAGACGCAAGACTGATAGTTATTTGTAACGTTAAGGGCCTCCAAATGATGATGGAACACTCAAATTGCGTCGAGATTCAATACATCGTCCTCCAGCCGCCTTGTCTCCAAGGGGATGTTGCTGCCTCGGGCTCCATATTGTCCGCCTCCTGTGAGTCTAGATTTTCCTATCCGACGAAAAACTGATAGTTAATTGTCGCGTTCAGCGCCTCCAAATTACGATGGAACACTCAAATTCCGTCGAGATTCAATACATCGTCCTCCAGCCGACTTATCTACAAGGGGATATTGCTGCCTCGGCCAACTTATGATCCCTCTCCTATGAGGTAAGTTTTTGAATCCGACGCATAACTGATACTTAATTGTAATGTTAATGGCCTCCTATTGACGATGGAACACTCAAATTGCGTCTAGTTTCAATACATCGCCATTCAGCCGACTTGTCTCGAAGGGTCTATTTCTGCCTCGGGCACCTTATGGTCGTTCTCCTGTGAGTCTACTTTTTCGAATCCGACGCTAAACTGATTGTTAATTGTAACGTTCAGCGCCTCCTATTGACGATGGAACACTCAAATTGCGTCGAGATTCAATACATCGTCCTCCAGCCGACTAGTCTCCAAGAGTCTATTGCTGCCTCGGGCATCTTAAGGTCGTTCTCCTGTGAGTCTAGATTTTCGAATCCGACGCATTGCTGATAGTTAATTGTAACTTTCAGCGCCTCCTAATGACGATGGAACACTAAAATTTTGTCGAGATTCAATACATCGTCATTCAGCCGACTTGTCTCCAAGGGTTTAGTGCCGCCTCGGGCGCCTTATTGTGGTTCTCCTGTGAGTCTAGGTTTTCGAAACCGACGCAAAACTGATAGTTAATTGTAAAGCTCAGGGCCTCCTAATGACGATGGAACACTCACGTCGAGATTCAATACATCGTCCTCCAGCCGACTTGTCTCCAAGCGGATATTGCTGCCTCGGGCACCATATGGTCCGTCTCCTATGACTCTAGATTTTCGTATCCGACCCAAAACTGATAGTTAGGTGTAACGTTCAGCGCCTCCTAATGACGATGCAACACTCAAATTGCGTCGAGATTCAATACATCGTCCTCCAGCCGACTTATCTACAAGGGGATATTGCTGCCTCGGGCAACTTATGAACCGTCTCCTGTGAGTCTAGATTTTGGAATCCGACGCATAACTGATGCTTAATTGTAATGTTAATGGCCTCCTAATGACGATGGAACACTCAAATTGCGTCTAGTTTCAATACATCGTCATACAGCCGACTTCTCTCCAAGGGTTTATTGCTGCCTCGGGCACCTTATGGTCGTTCTCCTGTGAGTCTACTTTTTCGAATCCGACGCTAAACTGATTGTTAATTTTAACGTTCAGGGCTTCCTAATGACGATGGAACACTCAAATTACGTCCAGATTCAATACATCGTCCTCCAGCCGACTTGTCTCCAAGGGGATATTGCTGCATCGGTCACCATTAGATTCGTCTCCTGTGAGTCTAGATTTTCGTATCCGACGCAAAACTAATAGTTAATTGTAACGTTAAGGGCCTCCTAACGAATATGGAACACTCAAATTGCGTCGAGATTCAATACATCGTCCACCAGCCGACTTGTCTCCAAGGGGATATTGCTGCCTTGGGTACCATATGGTCCGTCTCCTGTGAGTGTAGATTTTCGAATCCGTCGCGAAACTGCAAGTTAATCGTAACGTTCAGTGCCTCCTAATGACGTTGGAAGACTCAAATTGCGTCGAGATGGAATACATCGTCCTTCAGCCGACTTGTCTCCAGGAGTCTCTTGCTGCCTCTGGCACCTTATGGTGGTTCTCCTGTGAGTCTAGATTTTCGAATCTGACGCAAAGCTGACAGTTAATTGTAACGTTCTTGACCTCCTAATGACGATGGAACACTCAAATTGCGTCGAGATGCAATACAAAGACCTCCAGCCGACTTGTCTCCAAGGGTCTATTGCTGCCTCGGGCACCTTATGGTCGTTCTCCTGTGAGTCTACTTTTTCGAATCCGACGCTAAACTGATTGTTAATTGTAACGATCAGCTCCTCCTAATGACGATGGAACACTCAAATTGCGTCGAGATTCAATACATCGTCCTCCAGCCGACTAGTCTCCAAGGGTCTATTGCAGCCTCGGGCACCTTAAGGTCGTTCTCCTGTGAGTCTAGATTTTCGAATCCGACTCATTGCTGATACTTAATTGTAACGTTCAGCTCCTCCTAATGACAATGGAACACTAAAATTTTGTCGAGATTCAATACATCGTCATTCAGCCGACTTGTCTCCAAGGGTTTATTGCTGCCTCTGGCGCCTTATGGTGGTTCTCCTGTGAGTCTAGGTTTTCGAAACCGACGCAATACTGATAGTTAATTGTAACGATCAGGGACTCTAATGACGGTGGAACACTCAAATTGCGTCGAGATGCAAAATATCGACCTCCAGCCAACTTGTCTTCAAGGGTCTATTGCTGCCTCGAGCACTTTATGGTCGTTCTCCTCAGAGTCTAGATTTTCGAATCCGACGCAATACTGATAGTTAATTGTAAAGCTCAGGGCATCCTAATGACGATGGAACACTCAAATTACGTCGAGATTCAATACATCGTCCTCCAGCCGACTAGTCTCCAAGGGTCTATTGCAGCCTCGGGCACCATATGGTCCTTCTCCTATGACTAGATTTTCGTATCCGACCCAAAACTGATAGTTAATTGTAACGTTCAGCGCCTCCTAATGACGATGCAACACTCAAATTGCGTCGAGATTCAATACATCGTCCTCCAGCCGACTTATCTACAAGGTGATTTTGCTGCCTCGGGCAACTTATGATCCGTCTCCTGTGAGTCTAGATTTTCGAATCCGACGCATAACTGATGCTTAATTGTAATGTTAATGGCCTCCTAATGACGATGGAACACTCAAATTGCGTCTAGTTTCAATACATCGTCATTCAGCCGACTTGTCTCCATGGGTCTATTGCTGCCTCGGGCACCCTATGGTCGTTCTCCTGTGAGTCTACTTTTTCGAATCCGACGCTAAACTGATTGTTAATTTTAACGTTCAGGGCCTCCTAATGACGATGGAACACTCAAATTACGTCCAGAATCAATACATCGTCCTCCAGCCGACTTGTCTCCAAGGGGATATTGCTGCATCGGTCACCATATGATTCGTCTCCTGTGAGTCTAGATTTTCGTATCCGACGCAAAACTGATAGTTAATTGTAACGTTCAGTGCTTCGTAATGACGATGGAACACTCAAATTGCGTCGAGATTCAATACATCGTCATTCAGCCGACTTGTCTCCAAAGGGCAATAGCTGCCCCGGGCACCTTATGGTCGTTCTCCTGTGAGTCTAGATTTTCGTATTCGACGCAAGACTGATAGTTAATTGTAACGTTCAGGGTCTCATAATGACGATTGCTGCCTTGGGTACCATATGGTCCGTCTACTGTGAGTGTAGATTTTCGAATCCGACGCGAAACTGCAAGTTAATTGTAACGTTCAGTGCCTCCTAATGACGTTGGAACACTCAAATTGCGTCCAAATTCAATATATCGTCCTCCAGCCGACTTGTCTCCAAGAGTCTCTTGCTGCCTCTGGCACCTTATGGTGGTTCTCCTGTGAGTCTAGATTTTCGAATCCGACGCAAAGCTGACAGTTAATTGTAACGTTCATGACCTCCTAATGACGATGGAACACTCAAATTGCGTCGACATGAAATACATCGACCTCCAGCCGACTTGTCTCCAAGGGTCTATTGCTGCCTCGGGCACCTTATGGTGGTTCTCCTGTGAGTCTAAAGTTTCGAATCCGACGCATAACTGACAGTTAATTGTAACGTTAAGGGCCACCTAATGATGATGGAACACTCAAATTACGTCGAGATTCAATACATCGTCCTCCAGCCGCCTTGTCTCCAAGGGGATGTAGCTGCCTCGGGCTCCATATGTTCCGTCTCCTGTGAGTGTAGATTTTCGTATCCGACGCAAAACTGATAGTTAATTGTTACGTTCAGCGCTTCTTAATGACGATGGAACACTCAAATTGCGTCGAGATTCAATACATCGGCCTCCAGCCGACTAGTCTCCAAGGGTCTATTGCTGCCTCGGGCACCTTAAGGTCGTTCTCCTCAGAGTCTAGATTTTCGAATCCGACGCAAAACTGATAGTTAATTGTAAAGCTCAGGGCCTCCTAATTACGATGAAACACCCAAATTACGTCGGGATACAATACATCGTCCTCCAGCCGACTTGTCTCCAAGGGTTTATTGCTGCCTCGGGCGCCTTATGGTGGTTCACCTGTGAGTCTAGGTTTTCGAAACCGACGCAAAACTGATAGTTAATTGTAACGTTCAGGGACTCTAATGACGATGGAACACTAAATTGCGTCGAGATGCAATATATCGACCTCCAGCCGACTTGTCTCCAAGGGTCTATTGCTACCTCGGGCACCTTATGGTCGTTCTCCTCAGAGTCTAGATTTTCGAATCCGACGCAAAACTGATAGTTAATTGTAAAGCTCAGGGCCTCCTAATTACGATGAAACACCCAAATTACGTCGGGATTCAATACATCGTCCTCCCGCCGACTTGTCTCCAAGCGCATATTGCTGCCTCGGGCACCATATGGCCCGTCTCCTATGACTCTAGATTTTCGTATCCGACCCAAAACTGATAGTTAATTGTAACGTTCAGCGCCTACTAATGACGATACAACACTCAAATTGCGTCGAGATTCAATACATCGTCCTGCAGCCGACTTATCTACTAGATGATATTGCTGCTCGGGCAACTTATGATCCGTCTCCTGTGAGTCTAGATTTTCGAATACGACGCATAACTGATGCTTCATTGTAATGTTAATGGCCTCCTAATGACGATGGAACACTCAAATTGCGTCTAGTTTCAATACATCGTCATTCATCCGACTTGTCTCGAAGGGTCTATTGTTGCCTCGGGCACCTTAAGGTAGTTCTCCAGTGAGTCTAAATTTGCTAATGAGACGAAAAACTGATAGTTAATTGTAACGTTCAGGGTCTCATAATGACGATTGCTGCCTTGGGTACCATATGGTCCGTCTCCTGTGAGTGTAGATTTTCGAATCCGACGCGAAACTGCAAGTTAATAGTAACGTTCAGTGCCTCCTAATGACGTTGGAACACTCAAATCGCGTACAAATTCAAAATATCGTCCTCCAGCCGACTTGTCTCCAAGAGTCTCTTGCTGCCTCTGGCACCTTATGGTGGTTCTCCTGTGAGTCTAGATATTTGAATTCGACGCAAAGCTGACAGTTAATTGTAACGTTCATGACCTCCTAATGACGATGGAACACTCAAATTGCGTCGACATGAAATACATCGACCTCCAGCCGACTTGTCTCCAAGGGTCTATTGCTGCCTCGGGCACCTTATGGTCGTTCTCCTGTGAGTCTAAATTATCGAATCCGACGCAAAGCTGATAGTTAATTGTACGTTCAGCGCCTCTTAATGACGATGGAACACTCAAATTGCGTCGAGTTTCAATACATCGTTCTCCAGCCTCATTGTTTCCGAGGGTCTATTGCTGCCTCGGGCACCTTATGGTCGTTCTCCTGTGAGTCTAGATTTACGAATCCGACGCATAACTGATAGTTAAATGTAACGTTCAGCGCCTCCTAATGGCGATTCAACACTCAAATTGCGTCGAGAATCAATACATCGTCCTCCAGCCGACTCGTCTCCAAGGGTCTATTGCTGCCACGGGCACTTTATGGTCGTTCTCCTGTGAGTCTAAATTTTCGAATCAGACGCAAAACTTATAGTTAAGAGCCTCCTAATGACGATGGAACACTCAAATTGCTTCGAGGTTCAATACATCGTCCTCAAGCCGACTTGTCTCCATGGTGATATTGCTGGCTCGGGCACCCTATGGTCGTTCTCCTCTGAGTCTAGATTTTCGAATCCGACGCAAAATACATCAATACATCGTCATCGAGCCGACTAGTCTCCAAGGGTCTATTGCTGCCTAGGGCTCCTTATGGTCGTACTCCTGTGAGTCTAGATTTTCGAATCCGACGCATAGCTGATAGTTAATTGTAACGTTCAGCACCTACTAATGACGATGGAACACGCAAATTGCGTCGAGATTCAATACACTTCATTTAGCCGACTTATCTTCAAGGCTTTATTGCTGCCTCGGGCACCTTATGGTCGTTCTCCTGTGAGTCTAGATTTTAGAATCCGACGCAGAACTGATAGTTAATTGTAACGTTCAGGGCCTCCTAATGACGATGAAACACTCAAATTACGTCGAGATTCAATACATCGTCCTCGAGCCTACTTGTCTCTAAGGGGATGTTGCTGCCTCGGGCACCATATGGTCAGTCTCCAGTGAGTCTAGATTTTCGTATCCGACGCAAAACTGATAGTTAATTGTAAGGTTCAGCGCCTCCTAATGGTGAAGGAACACTCAAATTGCGTCGAGAATCAATACATCGTCCTCCAGCCGACTTGTCTCCAAGGGTCTATTGCTGCCTCGGGTACCTTATGGTCGTTCCCATGTGAGTCTAAAGTTTCGAATCAGACGCAAAACTTATAGTTAATTGTACGGTTAAGGGCCTCCTAATGACGATGGACCACTCAAATTGCGTCGAGATTTAATGCATCGCCCTTTAGCCAACTTGCCTCCAAGGGGATATTGCTGCCTCCGGTACCTTATGGTCGTTCTCCTCAGAGTCTAGATTTTCGAATCCGACGCATATCTGATAAATAATTGTAAGGTTCAGTGCCTCCTAATGACGATGGAACACTCAAATTCCGTCGAGATTCAATACATCGTCCTCCAGCCGACTTATCTACAAGGGGATATTGCTGCCTCGGGCAACTTATGATCCGTCTCCTGTTAGTCTAGATTTTCGAATCAGACGCAAAACTGATGGTTAATTGTGACGTTAATGGCCTCCTAATGACGATGGAACACTCAAATTGCGTCGCGATTCTATACATCGTCATCCAGCCGACTTGTCTCAAAGGGTCTACTGCTGCCCCTCGCTGCACCTGTGCGTCTAGATTTACGAATCAGACTCAAAACTGATAGTTAATTGTAACGTTCAGGGACTCCTAATGATGATGGAACACTCAAATTGCGTCGAGAAGCAATATATCGACTTCCAGTCGACTTGTCTCCAAGGGTCTATTGCTGCCTCGGGCACCTTATGGTCGTTCTCCTGTGAGTCTAGATTTTCCAATCCGACGCATTGCTGATAGTTCATTGTAACGTTCAGGGCCTCCTAATGACGATGGAACACTCAAATTGCGTCGAGATGCAATATATCGACCTCCAGTCGACTTGTCTCCAAGGGTCTATTGCTGCCTCGGGCACCTTATGGTCGGTATCCTGTGAGACTAGATTTTCGAATCCGATGCAAAACTGATAGTTAATTGTCACGTTCTGTGACTCCTAATGACGATGGAACACTCAAATTGCGTCGCGATTCCTTACATCGTCCTCCAGCCGACATATCTACAAGGGGATATTGCTGCCTCGGGCAACTTATGATCCGTCTCCTGTGAGTCTAGATTTTCGTATCCGACGCATAACTGATGCTTAATTGTATTGTTAATGGCCTCCTAATGACGATGGAACACTCACATTGAGTCTAGTTTCAATACATCGTCCTCCAGCCGACTTGTCTCCAAAGGTCTATTGCTGACTCGGGCACCTTATGGTCGTTCTCCTCTGAGTCTAGGCTTTCGAATCCGACACATAACTGATAGTTAATTGTAACGTTCATGGCCTCCTAACGAAGATGGAACACTCACATTTCGTCGAGAATCAATACATCGTCCTTCAGCCGACTTGTCTCCAATAGTCTATTGCTGCCTCGGGCACCTTATGGTCGATCTCCTGTGAGTCTAGATTTTAGAATCCGACGCAAAACTGATAGTTAATTGTAACGTTCAGCGCCTCCTAATGACGATGGAACACTCAAATTGCTTCGAGATTCAATACATCGTCCTCCAGCCGACTAGTCTCCAAGGGTCTATTGCTGCCTCGGGCACCATATAGTCCGTCTCCTGTGAGTCTAGATTTTCGTATCCGACGCAAAAGTAATAGCTAATTGTATCATTCAGCGCCACCTAATGACGATGGAACACTCAAATTGCTTCGAGATTAAATACATCGTCATTCAGCCGACTTGTCTCCAAGCGTCTATTGCTGCTTCGGCCACCATATGGTCAGTCTCCAGTGAGTCTAGACTTTCGTATCCGACGCAAAACTGATAGTTAATTGTAAGTTTCAGCGCCTCTTAATGACGATGGAACACTCAAATTGCGTCGAGAATCAATACATCGTCCTCCAGCCGACTTGTCTCCAAGGGTCTATTGCTGCCTCGGGCACCTTGTGGTCGTTCTCCCGTGAGTCTAGATTTTAGAATCCGACGCAAAACTGATAGTTAATTGTAGCGTTCTGGGCCTCCTAACGAAGATGGAACACTCAAATTGCGTCGAGAGTCAATACATGTCCTCCAGCCGACTAGTCTCCAAGGGTCTATTGCTGCCTCGGGCACCTTATGGTCGGTCTCCTGTGAGACTAGATTTTCGAATCCGATGCAAAACTGATAGTTAATTGTCACGTTCTGTGTCTCCTAATGACGATGGAACACTCAAATTGCGTCGCGATCCAATACATCGTCCTCCAGCCGACTTGTCTCCGTGGGGATATTGCTGCCTCGGGCACCTTATGGTCGTTCTCCTTAGTCTAGATTTTCGAATCCGACGCAATCCTGATAGTTAATTGTACCGTTCAGGGACTCCTAATGACGAAGGAACACTCAAATTGCGTCGAGCATCAATACATCGTCATCCAGCCGACTAGTCTCCAAGGGTCTATTGCTGCTTAGGGCTCCTTATGGTCGTACTCCTGTGAGTCTAGATTTTCGAATCCGACGCATAGCTGATAGTTAATTGTAACGTTCAGCACCTACTAATGACGATGAAACACTCAAATTGCGTCGAGATTCAATACACGTCATTCAGCCGACTTATCTTCAAGGCTTTATTGCTGCCTCGGGCACCTTATGGTCGTTCTCCTGTGAGTCTAGATTTTAGAATCCGACGCAGAACTGATAGTTAATTGTAACGTTCAGGGCCTCCTAATGACGATGAAACACTCAAATTACGTCGAGATTCAATACATCGTCCTGCAGCCGACTTGTCTCCAATGGGATATTGCTGCCTCGGGCACCATATGGTCAGTCTCCAGTGAGTCTAGATTTTCGTATCCGACGCAAAACTGATAGTTAATTGTAAGGTTCAGCGCCTCCTAATGACGGTGGAACACTCAAATTGCGTCGAGAATCAATACATCGTCCTCCAGCCGACTTGTCTCCAAGGGTCTATTGCTGCCTCGGCTACCTTATGGTCGTTCCCATGTGAGTCTAAATTTTCGAATCAGACGCAAAACTTATGGTTAATTGTACGGTTAAGGGCCTCCTAATGACGATGGAACACTCAAATTGCGTCGAGATTTAATACATCGCCCTTTAGCCAACTTGCCTCCAAGGGGATAATGCTGCCTCCGGTACCTTATGGTCGTTTTCCTCAGAGTCTAGATTTTCGAATCCGACGCATATCTGATAAATAATTGTAAGGTTCAGTGCCTCCTAATGACGATGGAACACTCAAATTCCGTCGAGATTCAATACATCGTCCTCCAGCCGACTTATCTACAAGGGGATATTGCTGCCTCGGGCAACTTATGATCCGTCTCCTGTTAGTCTAGATTTTCGAATCAGACGCAAAACTGATGGTTAATTGTGACGTTAATGGCCTCCTAATGACGATGGAACACTCAAATTGCGTCTAGATTCAAGACATCGTCATTCAGCCGACTTGTCTCCAAGGGTCTATTGCTGCCTCGGGCACCTTATGGTCGTTCTCCTGTGAGTCTAGTCTTTCGTATCCGACGCTAAAGTGATTGTTAATTGTAACGTTCAGGGCTTCCTAAAGACGATGGAACACTCAAATTACGTCCAGAATCAATACATCGTCCTCCAGCCGACTTGTCTCTAAGGGTCTACTGCTGCGTCGGGCACCTTATTGTCGTTCTCCTGGGGGTCTAGGTTTTGGAATCCGACGCATAACTGATAGTTAATTGTAGCATTCAGCACCTCCTAATGACGATGGAACACTCAAATTGCGTCGAGATTCAATACATCGTCATTCAGCCGACTTGTCTTCAAGGGTCTATTGCTGCCTCTGGCACCATATGGTCGTTCTCCTGTGAGTCTAGATTTTAGAATCCGACGCAAAACTGATAGTTAATTTAACGTTCAGGGCCTCCTAATGACGATGGATCACTCAAATTACGTCGAGATTCAATACATCGTCCTCCAGCCGACTTGTCTCCAAGGGGTATTGCTGCCTCGGGCACCATATTATCCGTGTCCTGTGAGTCTAGATCTTCGTATCCGACGCAAAACTGATAGTTAATTGTAAAGTTCAACGCCCCCTAATGACGATGGACCACTGAAATTGCGTCGAGGTTCAATACATCGTCCCCCAGCCGACTTGTCTCCAAGGGTCTATTGCTGCCTCGAGAACCTTATGGTCGTTCTCCTGTGAGTCTAAATTTTCGAATCAGAGACAAAGCTTATAGTTAATTCTAACGGTAAGGGCCTCCTAATGACGATGGAACACTCAAATTTGAGATTCAATACATCGTCCTCCAGCCGACTTGCCTCCAAGGGGATATTGCTGCCTACGGGACCTTATGGTCGTTATCCTCAGAATCTAGATTTTCGAATCCGACCCCAAACTGATAGTTAATTGTCAAGTTCTGGGTCTTCGAATGACGATGCAACACTCAAATTGCGTCGCGATTCAATACATCGTCATCCAGCCGACTTGTCTCAAAGGGTCTACTGTCTCCTGTGCGTCTAGATTTTCGAATCAGACGCAAAACTGATAGTTAATTGTAACGTTCAGGGACTCCTAATGACGATGGAACACTCAAATTGCGTCGAGATGCAATTTATCGACCTCCAGTCGACTTGTCTCCAAGGGTCTATTGCTGCCTCGGGCACCTTATGGTCGTTCTCCTGTGAGTCTAGATTTTCGAATCCGACGCATTGCTGATAGTTAATTGTAACGTTCAGGGACTCCTAATGACGATGGAACACTCAAATTGCGTCGAGATGCAATTTATCGACCTCCAGTCGACTTGTCTCCAAGGGTCTATTGCTGCCTCGGGCACCTTATGGTCGTTCTCCTGTGAGTCTAGATTTTCGAATCCGACGCATTGCTGATAGTTCATTGTAACGTTCAGGGCCTCCTAATGACGATGGAACACTCAAATTACGTCGAGATTCAATACATCGTCCTCCAGCCGACTTGTCTCCAAGCCTATATTGCTGCCTCGGGCACCATATGGTCCGTCTCTTACGACTCTAGATTTTCGTATCCGACCTAAAACTGATAGTTAATTGTAACGTTCAGCGCCTCCTAATGACGATGGAACACTCAAATTGCGTCGAGATTCCTTACATCGTCCTCCAGCTGACTTATGTACAAGGGGATATTGCTGCCTCGGGCAACTTATGATCCGTCTCCTGTGAGTCTAGATTTTCGTATCCGACGCATAACTGATGCTTAAATGTATTGTTAATGGCCTCCTAAAGACGATGGAACACTCAAATTGCTTCGAGATTAAATACATCGTCATTCAGCCGACTTGTCTCCAAGCGTCTATTGCTGCTTCGGCCACCATATGGTCAGTCTCCAGTGAGTCTAGATTTTCGTATCCGACGCAAAACTGATAGTTAATTGTAAGTTTCAGCGCCTCTTAATGATGATGGAACACTCAAATTGCGTCGAGAATAGATACATCGTCCTCCAGCCGACTTGTCTCCAAGGGTCTATTGCTGCCTCGGGCACCTTGTGGTCGTTCTCCAGTGAGTCTAGATTTTAGAATCCGACGCAAAACTGATAGTTAATTGTAACGTTCTGGGCCTCCTAACGAAGATGGAACACTCAAATTGCGTCGAGATTCAATACATGTCCTCCAGCCGACTAGTCTCCAAGGGTCTATTGCTGCCTCGGGCACCTTATGGTCGGTCTCCTGTGAGTCTAGATTTTCGAATCCGATGCAAAACTGATAGTTAATTGTCACGTTCTGTGTCTCCTAATGACGATGGAACACTCAAATTGCGTCGCGATTCAATACATCGTCCTCCAGCCGACTTGTCTCCGTGGGGATATTGCTGCCTCGGGCAGCTTATGGTCGTTCTCCTCAGTCTAGATTTTCGAATCCGACGCAATCCTGATATTTAATTGTAACGTTCAGGGACTCCTAATGACGATGGAAAACACAAATTGCGTCGAGCATCAATACATCGTCATCGAGCCGACTAGTCTCCAAGGGTCTATTGCTGCCTAGAGCTCCTTATGGTCGTACTCCTGTGAGTCTAGATTTTCGAATCCGACGCATAGCTGATAGTTAATTGTAACGTTCAGCACCTACTAATGACGATGGAACACTCAAATTGCGTCGAGAATCAATACACGTCATTCAGCCGACTTATCTTCAAGGCTTTATTGCTGCCTCGGGCACCTTATGGTCGTTCTCCTGTGAGTCTAGGTTATAGAATCCGACGAAGAACTGATAGTTAATTGTAACGTTCAGGGCCTCCTAATGACGATGAAACACTCAAATTGCGTCGAGAATCAATACATCGTCCTCCAGCCGACTTGTCTCCAAGGGTCTATTGCTGCCTCGGGTACCTTATGGTCGTTCCCATTTGAGTCTAAATTTTCGAATCAGACGCAAAACTTATAGTTCATTGTACGGTTAAGGGCCTCCTAATGACGATGGAACACTCAAATTGCGTCGAGATTTAATACATCGCCCTTTAGCCAACTTGCCTCCAAGGGGATATTGCTGCCTCCGGTACCTTATGGTCGTTCTCCTCAGAGTCTAGATTTTCGAATCCGACGCATATCTGATAAATAATTGTAAGGTTCAGTGCCTCCTAATGACGATGGAACACTCAAATTCCGTCGAGATTCAATACATCGTCCTACAGCCGACTTATCTACAAGGGGATATTGCTGCCTCGGGCAACTTATGATCCGTCTCCAGTTAGTCTAGATTTTCGAATCAGACGCAAAACTGATGGTTAATTGTGACGTTAATAGCCTCCTAATGACGATGGAACACTCAAATTGCGTCTAGATTCAAGACATCGGCATTCAGCCGACTTGTCTCCAAGGGTCTATTGCTGCCTCGGGCACCTTATGGTCGTTCTCCTGTGAGTCTAGTCTTTCGAATCCGACGCTAAAGTGATTGTTAATTGCAACGTTCAGGGCTTCCTAAAGACGATGGAACACTCAAATTACGTCCAGAATCAATACATCGTCCTCCAGTCGACTAGTCTCCAAGGGTCTACTGCTGCGTCGGGCACCTTATTGTCGTTCTCCTGTGGGTCTAGGTTTTCGAATCCGACGCATAGCTGATAGTTAATTGTAGCGTTCAGCACCTCCTAATGACGATGGAACACTCAAATTGCGTCGAGATTCAATACATCGTCATTCAGCCGACTTGTCTTCAAGGGTCTATTGCTGCCTCTGGCACCTTATGGTCGTTCTCCTGTGAGTCTAGATTTTAGAATCCGACGCAAAACTGATAGTTAATTGTAAAGTTCAACGCCCCCTAATGACGATGGACCACTCAAATTGCGTCGAGATTCAATACATCGTCCCCCAGCAGACATGTCTCCAAAGGTCTATTGCTGCCTCGAGCACCTTATGGTCGTTCTCCTGTGAGTCTAAATTTTCGAATCAGACACAAAACTTATAGTTAATTGTAACGGTAAGGGCCTCCTAATGACGATGGAACACTCAAATTTGAGATTCAATACATCGTCCTCCAGCCGACTTGCCTCCAAGGGGATATTGCTGCCTCCGGGACCTTATGGTCGTTATCCTCAGAGTCTAGATTTTCGAATCCGACCCCAAACTGATAGTTAATTGTCAAGTTCTGGGTCTCCGAATGACGATGGAACACTCAAATTGCGTCGCGATTCAATACATCGTCATCCAGCCGACTTGTCTCAAAGGGTCTACTGGTGCCCCTCGCTGCACCTGTGCGTCTAGATTTTCGAATCAGACGCAAAACTGATAGTTAATTGTAACGTTCAGGGACTCCTAATGACGATGGAACACTCAGATTGCGTCGAGATGCAATATATCGACTTCCAGTCGACTTGTCTCCAAGGGTCTATTGCTGCCTCGGGCACCTTATGGTCGTTCTCCTGTGAGTCTAGATTTTCGAATCCGACGCATTGCTGATAGTTCATTGTAACGTTCAGGGCCTCCTAATGACGATGGAACACTCAAATTGCGTCGAGTTGCAATATATCGACCTCCAGTCGACTTGTCTCCAAGGGTCTATTGCTGCCTCGGGCACCTTATGGTCGTTCTCCTCAGAGTCTAGATTTTCGTATCCGACGCAAAACTGATAATTAATTGTAACGTTCAGGGCCTCCTAATGACGATGGAACACTCAAATTACGTCGAGATTCAATACATCGTCCTCCAGCCGACTTGTCTCCAAGCGTATATTGCTGCCTCGGGCACCATATGGTCCGTCTCTTACGACTCTAGATTTTCGTATCCGACCCAAAACTGATAGTTAATTGTAACGTTCAGCGTCTCCTAATGACGATGGAACACTCAAATTGCGTCGAGATTCCTTACATCGTCCTCCAGCCGACTTATCTACAAGGGGATATTGCTGCCTCGGGCAACTTATGATCCGTCTCCTGTGAGTCTAGATTTTCGTATCCGACGCATAACTGATGCTTAATTGTATTGTTAATGGCCTCCTAATGACGATGGAACACTCACATTGAGTCTAGTTTCAATACATCGTCCTCCAGCCGACTTGTCTCCAAAGGTCTATTGCTGACTCGGGCACCTTATGGTCGTTCTCCTGTGAGTCTAGGCTTTCGAATCCGACACATAACTGATAGTTAATTGTAACGTTCATGGCCTCCTAACGAAGATGGAACACTCACATTTCGTTGAGATTCAATACATCGTCCCTCAGCCGACTTGTCTCCAATAGTCTATTGCTGCCTCGGGCACCTTATGGTCGTTCTACTGTGAGTCTAGATTTTAGAATCCGACGCAAAACTGATAGTTAATTGTAACGTTCAGGGCCTCCTAATGACGATGGAACACTCTAATTACGTCGAGATTCAATACATCGTCCTCCAGCCGACTTGTCTCCAAGGGTCTATTGCTGCCTCGGGCAACTTATGCTCGTTCTCCTGTAGGTCTAGATTTAGGGATCGGATGCATAACTGATAGTTAATTGTAGCGTTCAGCGCCTCCTAATGACGATGGAACACTCAAATTGCGTCGAGATTCAATACATCGACATTCAGCCGACTTGTCTCCAGGGGTGTATTGCTGCCTCGGGCACGTTATAGTCGTTCTCCTGTGGTTCTAGATTTTAGAATCCGACGCAAAACTGATAGTTAATTGTAACGTTTAGCACCTCCTAATGACGATGGAACACTCAAATTGCTTCGAGATTCAATACATCGTCCTCCAGCCGACTAGTCTCCAAGGGTCTATTGCTGCCTCGGGCACCATATAGTCCGTCTCCTGTGAGTCTAGATTTTCGTATCCGACGCAAAACTAATAGCTAATTGTATCATTCAGCGCCACCTAATGACGATGGAACACTCAAATTGCTTCGAGATTAAATACATCGTCATTCAGCCGACTTGTCTCCAAGCGTTTATTGCTGCTTCGGCCACCATATGGTCAGTCTCCAGTGAGTCTAGATTTTCGTATCCGACGCAAGACTGATAGTTAATTGTAAGTTTCAGCGCCTCTTAATGACGATGGAACACTCAAATTGCGTCGAGAATCAATACTCCAGCCGACTTGGCTCCAAGGGTCTATTGCTGCCTCGGGCACCTTGTGGTCGTTCTCCAGTGAGTCTAGATTTTAGAATCCGACGCAAAACTGATAGTTAATTGTAACGTTCTGGGCCTCCTAACGAAGATGGAACACTCAAATTGCGTCGAGATTCAATACATGTCCTCCAGCCGACTAGTCTCCAAGGGTCTATTGCTGCCTCGGGCTCCTTATGGTCGGTCTCCTGTGAGTCTAGATTTTCGAATCCGATGCAAAACTGATAGTTAATATTCACGTTCTGTGTCTCCTAATGACGATGGAACACTCAAATTGCGTCGCGATTCAATGCATCGTCCTCCAGCCGACTTGTCTCCGTGGGGATATTGCTGCCTCGGGCACCTTATGGTCGTTCTCCTCAGTCTAGATTTTCGTATCCGACGCAATCCAGATAGTTAATTGTACCGTTCAGGGACTCCTAATGACGATGGAACACTCAAATTGCGTCGAGCATCAATACATCGTCATCCAGCCGACTAGTCTCCAAGGGTCTATTGCTGCCTAGGGCTCCTTATGGTCGTACTCCTGTGAGTCTAGATTTTCGAATCCGACGCATAGCTGATTGTTAATTGTAACGTTCAGCACCTACTAATGACGATGGAACACTCAAATTGCGTCGAGATTCAATACACGTCATTCAGCCGACTTATCTTCAAGGCTTTATTGCTGCCTCGGGCACCTTATGGTCGTTCTCCTGTGAGTCTAGATTGTAGAATCCGACGCAGAACTGATAGTTAATTGTGACGTTCAGGGCCTCCTAATGACGATGGAACACTCAAATTACGTCGAGATTCAATACATCGTCCTGCAGCCGACTTGTCTCCAATGGGATATTGCTGCCTCGGGCACCATATGGTCGGTCTCCAGTGAGTCTAGATTTTCGTATCCGACGCAAAACTGATAGTTAATTGTAAGGTTCAGCGCCTCCTAATGACGGTGGAACACTCAAATTGCGTCGAGAATCAATACATCGTCCTCCAGCCGACTTGTCTCCAAGGGTCTATTGCTGCCTCGGGTACCTTATGGTCGTTCCCATGTGAGTCTAAAGTTTCGAATCAGACGCAAAACTTATAGTTAATTGTACGGTTAAGGGCCTCCTAATGACGATGGAACACTCAAATTTGAGATTCAATACATCGTCCTCCAGCCGACTTGCCTCCAAGGGGATATTGCTGCCTCCGGGACCTTATGGTCGTTATCCTCAGAGTCTAGATTTTCGAATCCGACCCCAAACTGATAGTTAATTGTCAAGTTCTGGGGCTCCGAATGACGATGGAACACTCAAATTGCGTCGCGATTCAATACATCGTCATCCAGCCGACTTGTCTCAAAGGGTCTACTGCTGCCCCTCGCTGCACCTGTGCGTCTAGATTTTCGAATCAGACGCAAAACTGATAGTTAATTGTAACGTTCAGGGACTCATAATGACGATGGAACACTCAAATTGCGTCGAGATGCAATATATCGACCTCCAGTCGACTTGTCTCCAAGGGTCTATTGCTGCCTCGGGCACCTTATGGTCGTTCTCCTGTGAGTCTAGATTTTCGAATCCGACGCATTGCTGATAGTTCATTGTAACGTTCAGGGCCTCTTAATGACGATGGAACACTCAAATTGCGTCGAGATGCAATATATCGACCTCCAGACGACTTGTCTCCAAGGGTCTATTGCTGCCTCGGGCACCTTATGGTCGTTCTCCTCAGAGTCTAGATTTTCGAATCCGACGCAAAACTGATAGTTAATTGTAACGTTCAGGGCCTCCTAATGACGATGGAACACTCAAATTACGTCGAGATTCAATACATCGTCCTCCAGCCGACTTGTCTCCAAGCGTATATTGCTGCCTCGGGCACCATATGGTCCGTCTCTTACGACTCTAGATTTTCGTATCCGACCCAAAACTGATAGTTAATTGTAACGTTCAGCGCATCCTAATGACGATGGAACACTCAAATTGCATCGAGATTCCTTACATCGTCCTCCAGCCGACTTATCTACAAGGGGATATTGCTGCCTCGGGCAACTTATGATCCGTCTCCTGTGAGTCTACATTTTCGTATCCGACGCATAACTGATGCTTAAATGTATTGTTAATGGCCTCCTAAAGACGATGGAACACTCAAATTGCTTCGAGATTAAATACATCGTCATTCAGCCGACTTGTCTCCAAGGGTCTATTGCTGCTTCGGGCACCTTATGGTCAGTCTCCAGTGAGTCTAAATTTGCGAATCAGACGCAAAACTGATAGTTCATTGTAACGTTCAGCGCCTCCTAATGACGATGGAACACTCAAATTGCGTCGAGATTCAATACATCGTCCTCCAGCCGGGCACCTTATGGTCGTTCTGCTTTGAGTCTAGATTTTCGAATCCGATGCATTGCTGACAGTTAATTGTAACGTTCAGCGCCTCCTAATGACGATGGAACACTAAAACGGTCTTTTGCTGCCTCGGGCACCTTATGGTCGTTCTCCAGTGAGTCTAGATTTTAGAATCCGACGCAAAACTGATAGTTAATTGTAACGTTCTGGGCCTCCTAACGAAGATGGAACACTCAAATTGCGTCGAGATTCAATACGTGTCCTCCAGCCGACTAGTCTAAAAGGGTCTATTGCTGCCTCGGGCACCTTATGGTCGGTCTCCTGTGAGTCTAGATTTTCGAATCCGATGCAAAACTGATAGTTAATTGTCACGTTCTGTGTCTCTTAATGACGATGGAACACTCAAATTGCGTCGCGATTCAATACATCGTCCTCCAGCCGACTTGTCTCCGTGGGGATATTGCTGCCTCGGGCACCTTATGGACGTTCTCCTCAGTCTAGATTTTCGAAACCGACGCAATCCTGATAGTTAATTGTAACGTTCAGGGACTCCTAATGACGATGGAACACTCAAATTGCGTCGAGATTCAATACACGTCATTCAGCCGACTTATCTTCAAGGCTTTATTGCTGCCTCGGGCACCTTATGGTCGTTCTCCTGTGAGTCTAGATTTTAGAATCCGACGCAGAACTGATAGTTAATTGTAACGTTCAGGGCCTCCTAATGACGATGGAACACTCAAATTGCGTCGAGAATCAATACATCGTCCTCCAGCCGACTTGTCTCCAAGGGTCTATTGCTGCCTCGGCACCATATGGTCAGTCTCCAGTGAGTCTAGATTTTCGTATCCGACGCAAAAAATGGTTAATTGTAAGGTTCAGCGCCTCCTAATGACGATGGAACACTCAAATTGCGTCGAGAATCAATACATCGTCCTCCAGCCGACTTGTCTCCAAGGGTCTATTGCTGCTTCGGGCACCTTATGGTCGTTCCCATGTGAGTCTAAATTTTCGAATCAGACGCAAAACTAATAGTTAATTGTACGGTTAAGGGCCTCCTAATGATGATGAAACACTCAAATTGCGTCGAGATTCAATACATCGTCCTTTAGCCAACTTGCCTCCAAGGGGATATTGCTGCCTCCGGTACCTTATGGTCGTTCTCCTCAGAGTCTAGATTTCCGAATCCGACGCATATCTGATAAATAATTGTAAGGTTCAGTGCCTCCTAATGACGATGGAACACTCAAATTCCGTCGAGATTCAATACATCGTCCTCCAGCCGACTTATCTACAAGGGGATATTGCTGCCTCGGGCAACTTATGATCCGTCTCCTGTTAGTCTAGATTTTCGAATCAGACGCAAAACTGATGGTTAATTGTGACGTTAATGGCCTCCTAATGACGATGGAACACTCAAATTGCGTCTAGATTCAAGACATCGTCATTCAGCCGACTTGTCTCCAAGGGTCTATTGCTGCCTCGGGCACCTTATGGTCGTTCTCCAGTGAGTCTAGATTTTAGAATCCGACGCAAAACTGATAGTTAATTGTAACGTTCTGGGCCTCCTAACGAAGCCGGAACACTCAAATTGCGTCGAGATTCAATACATGTCCTCCAGCTGACTAGTCTCCAAGGGTCTATTGCTGCTTCGGGCACCTTATGGTCGGTCTCCTGTGAGTCTAGATTTTCGAATCCGATGCAAAACTGATAGTTAATTGTACCGTTCAGGGACTCCTAATGTCGATGGAACACTCAAATTTCGTCGGGCATCAATACATCGTCATCCAGCCGACTAGTCTCCAAGGATCTATTGCTGCCTAGGGCTCCTTATGGTCGTACTCCTGTGAGTCTAGATTTTCGAATCCGACGCAAAACTGATAGTTAATTGTAACGTTCAGGGACTCCTAATGACGATGGAACACTCAAATTGCGTCGAGATGCAATATATCGACTTCCAGTCGACTTGTCTCCAAGGGTCTATTGCTGCCTCGGGCACCTTATGGTTGTTCTCCCGTGAGTCTAGATTTTCGAATCCGACGCATTGCTGATAGTTCATTGTAACGTTCAGGGCCTCCTAATGACGATGGAACACTCAAATTGCGTCGAGATGCAATATATCGACCTCCAGTCGACTTGTCTCCAAGGGTCTATTGCTGCCTCGGGCACCTTATGGTCGTTCTCCTCAGAGTCTAGATTTTCGAATCCGACGCTAAACTGTTAGTTAATTGTTACGTTCAGGGCCTCCTAATGACGATGGAACACTCAAATTACGTCGAGATTCAATACATCGTCCTCCAGCCGACTTGTCTCCAAGCGTATATTGCTGCCTCGGGCACCTTATGGTCCGTCTCTTACGACTCTAGATTTTCGTATCCGACCCAAAACTGATAGTTAATTGTAACGTTCAGCGCCTCCTAATGACGATGGAACACTCAAATTGCGTCGAGATTCCTTACATCGTCCTCCAGCCGACTTATCTACAAGGGGATATTGCTGCCTCGGGCAACTTATGATCCGTCTCCTGTGAGTCTAGATTTTCGTATCCGACGCATAACTGATGCTTAATTGTATTGTTAATGGCCTCCTAATGACGATGGAACACTCACATTGAGTCTAGTTTCAATACATCGTCCTCCAGCCGACTTGTCTCCAAGGGTCTATTGCTACCTCGGGTATCTTATGCTCGTTCTCCTGTAGGTCTAGATTTAGGGATCGGATGCATAACTGATAGTTAATTGTAGCGTTCAGCGCCTCCTAATGACGATGGAACACTCAAATTGCGTCGAAATTCAATACATCGACATTCAGCCGACTTGTCTCCAAGGGTCTATTGCTGCCTCGGGCACGTTATGGTCGTTCTCCTGTGGTTCTAGATTTTAGAATCCGACGCAAAACTGATAGTTAATTGTAACGTTCAGCGCCTCCTAATGACGATGGAACACTCAAATTGCTTCGAGATTCAATACATCGTCCTCCAGCCGACTAGTCTCCAAGTGTCTATTGCTGCCTCGGGCACCATATAGTCCGTCTCCTGTGAGTCTAGATTTTCGTATCCGACGCAAAACTAATAGCTAATTGTATCATTCAGCGCCACCTAATGACGATGGAACACTCAAATTGCTTCGAGATTAAATACATCGTCCTCCAGCCGACTTGTCTCCAAGCGTCTATTGCTGCTTCGGCCACCATATGGTCAGTCTCCAGTGAGTCTAGATTTTCGTATCCGACGCAAAACTGAAAGTTAATTGTAAGTTTGAGCGCCTCTTAATGACGATGGAACACTCAAATTGCGTCGAGAATCAATACATCGTCCTCCAGCCGACTTGTCTCCAAGGGTCTATTGCTGCCTCGGGCTCCTTGTGGTCGTTCTCCAGTGAGTCTAGATTTTAGAATCCGACGCAAAACTGATAGTTAATTGTAACGTTCTGGGCCTCCTAACGAAAATGGAACACTCAAATTGCGTCGAGATTCAATACATGTCCTCCAGCCGACTAGTCTCCAAGGGTCTATTGCTGCCTCGGGCACCTTATGGTCGGTCTCCTGTGAGTCTAGATTTTCGATTCCGACGCATAGCTGATAGTTAATTGTAACGTTCGGCACCTACTAATGACGATGGAACACTCAAATTGCGTCGAGATTCAATACACGTCATTCAGCCGACTTATCTTCAAGGCTTTATTGCTGCCTCGGGCACCTTATGGTCGTTCTCCTGTGAGTCTAGATTTTAGAATCCGACGCAGAACTGATAGTTAATTGTAACGTTCAGGGCCTCCTAATGACGATGAAACACTCAAATTACGTCGAGATTCAATACATCGTCCTGCAGCCGACTTGTCTCCAATGGGATATTGCTGCCTCGGGCACCATATGGTCAGTCTCCAGTGAGTCTAGGTTTTCGTATCCGACGCAAAACTGATAGTTAATTGTAAGGTTCAGCGCCTCCTAATGACGGTGGAACACTCAAATTGCGTCGAGAATCAATACATCGTCCTCCAGCCGACTTGTCTCCAAGGGTCTATTGCTGCCTCGGGTACCTTATGGTCGTTCCCATGTGAGTCTAAATTTTCGAATCAGACGCAATACTTATAGTTAATTCTACGGTTAAGGGCCTCCTAATGACGATGGAACACTCAAATTGCGTCGAGATTTAATACATCGCCCTTTAGCCAACTTGCCTCCAAGGGGATATTGCTGCCTCCGGGACCTTATGGTCGTTCTCCTCAGAGTCTAGATTTTCGAATCCGACGCATATCTGATAAATAATTGTAAGGTTCAGTGCCTCCTAATGACGATGGAACACTCAAATTCCGTCGAGATTCAATACATCGTCCTCCAGCCGACTTATCTACAAGGGGATATTGCTGCCTCGGGCAACTTATGATCCGTCTCCTGTTAGTCTAGATTTTCGAATCAGACGCAAAACTGATGGTTAATTGTGACGTTAATGGCCTCCTAATGACGATTGAACACTCAAATTGCGTCGCGATTCAATACATCGTCATCCAGCCGACTTGTCTCAAAGGGTCTACTGCTGCCCCTCGCTGCACCTGTGCGTCTAGATTTTCGAATCAGACGCAAAACTGATAGTTAATTGTAACGTTCAGGGCCTCCTAATGACGATGAAACACTCAAATTACGTCGAGATTCAATACATCGTCCTGCAGCCGACTTGTCTCCAATGGGATATTGCTGCCTCGGGCACCATATGGTCAGTCTCCCGTGAGTCTAGATTTTCGTATCCGACGCAAAACTGATAGTTAATTGTAAGGTTCAGCGCCTCCTAATGACGATGGAACACTCAAATTCCGTCGAGATTCAATACATCGTCCTCCAGCCGACTTATCTACAAGGGGATATTGCTGCCTCGGGCAACTTATGATCCGTCTCCTGTTAGTCTAGATTTTCGAATCAGACGCAAAACTGATGGTTAATTGTGACGTTAATGGCCTCCTAATGACGATGGAACACTCAAATTGCGTCGCGATTCAATACATCGTCATCCAGCCGACTTGTCTCAAAGGGTCTACTGCTGCCCCTCGCTGCACCTGTGCGTCTAGATTTTCGAATCAGACGCAAAACTGATAGTTAATTGTAACGTTCAGGGACTCCTAATAACGATGGAACACTCAAATTGCGTCGAGATGCAATATATCGACTTCCAGTCGACTTGTCTCCAAGGGTCTATTGCTGCCTCGGGCACCTTATGGTCGTTCTCCTGTGAGTCTAGATTTTCGAATCCGACGCATTGCTGATAGTTCATTGTAACGCTCAGGGCCTCCTAATGACGATGGAACACTCAAATTGCGTCGAGATGCAATATATCGACCTCCAGTCGACTTGTCTCCAAGGGTCCATTGCTGCCTCGGGCACCTTATGGTCGTTCTCCTCAGAGTCTAGATTTTCGAATCCGACGCAAAACGTTCAGGGCCTCCTAATGACGATGGAACACTCAAATTACGTCGAGATTCAATACATCGTCCTCCAGCCGACTTGTCTCCAAGCGTATATTGCTGCCTCGGGCACCATATGGTCCGTCTCTTACGACTCTAGATTTTCGTATCCGACCCAAAACTGATAGTTAATTGTAACGTTCAGCGCCTCCTAATGACGATGGAACACTCAAATTGCGTCGAGATTCCTTACATCGTCCTCCAGCCGACTTATCTACAAGGGGATATTGCTGCCTCGGGCAACTTATGATCCGTCTCCTGTGAGTCTAGATTTTCGTATCCGACGCATAACTGAAGCTTAATTGTATTGTTAATGGCCTCCTAATGACGATGGAACACTCACATTGAGTCTAGTTTCAATACATCGTCCTCCAGCCGACTTGTCTCCAAAGGTCTATTGCTGACTCGGGCACCTTATGGTCGTTCTCCTGTGAGTCTAGGCTTTCGAATCCGACACATAACTGATAGTTAATTGTAACGTTCAGCACCTACTAATGACGATGGAACACTCAAATTGCGTCGAGATTCAATACACGTCATTCAGCCGACTTATCTTCAAGGCTTTATTGCTGCCTCGGGCACCTTATGGTCGTTCTCCTCAGTCTAGATTTTCGAATCCGACGCAATCCTGATAGTTAATTGTACCGTTCAGGGACTCCTAATGACGATGGAACACTCAAATTGCGTCGAGCATCAATACATCGTCATCCAGCCGACTAGTCTCCAAGGGTCTATTGCTGCCTAGGGCTCCTTATGGTCGTACTCCTGTGAGTCTAGATTTTCGAATCCGACGCATAGCTGATAGTTAATTGTAACGTTCAGCACCTACTAATGACGATGGAACACTCAAATTGCGTCGAGATTCAATACACGTCATTCAGCCGACTTATCTTCAAGGCTTTATTGCTGCCTCGGGCACCTTATGGTCGTTCTCCTGTGAGTCTAGATTTTAGAATCCGACGCAGAACTGATAGTTAATTGTAACGTTCAGGGCCTCCTAATGCCGATGAAACACTCAAATTACGTCGAGATTCAATACATCGTCCTGCAGCCGACTTGTCTCCAATGGGATATTGCTGCCTCGGGCACCATATGGTCAATCTCCAGTGAGTCTAGGTTTTCGTATCCGACGCAAAACTTATAGTTAATTGTAAGGTTCAGCGCCTCCTAATGACGGTGGAACACTCAAATTGCGTCGAGAATCAATACATCGTCCTCCAGCCGACTTGTCTCCAAGGGTCTATTGCTGCCTCGGGTACCTTATGGTCGTTCCCATGTGAGTCTAAATTTTCGAATCAGACGCAAAACTTATAGTTAATTCTACGGTTAAGGGCCTCCTAATGACGATGGAACACTCAAATTGCGTCGAGATTTAATACATCGCCCTTTAGCCAACTTGCCTCCAAGGGGATATTGCTGCCTCCGGGACCTTATGGTCGTTCTCCTCAGAGTCTAGATTTTCGAATCCGACGCATATCTGATAAATAATTGTAAGGTTCAGTGCCTCCTAATGACGATGGAACACTCAAATTCCGTCGAGATTCAATACATCGTCCTCCAGCCGACTTATCTACAAGGGGATATTGCTGCCTCGGGCAACTTATGATCCGTCTCCTGTTAGTCTAGATTTTCGAATCAGACGCAAAACTGATGGTTAATTGTGACGTTAATGGCCTCCTAATGACGATGGAACACTCAAATTGCGTCTAGATTCAAGACATCGTCATTCAGCCGACTTGTCTCCAAGGGTCTATTGCTGCCTCGGGCACCTTATGGTCGTTCTCCTGTGAGTCTAGTCTTTCGAATCCGACGCTAAAGTGATTGTTAATTGTAACGTTCAGGGCTTCCTAAAGACGATGGAACACTCAAATTTGAGATTCAATACATCGTCCTCCAGCCGACTTGCCTCCAAGGGGATATTGCTGCCTCCGGGACCTTATGGTCGATATCCTCAGAGTCTAGATTTTCGAATCCGACGCATATCTGATAAATAATTGTAAGGTTCAGTGCCTCCTAATGACGATGGAACACTCAAATTCCGTCGAGATTCAATACATCGTCCTCCAGCCGACTTATCTACAAGGGGATATTGCTGCCTCGGGCAACTTATGATCCGTCTCCTGTTAGTCTAGATTTTCGAATCAGACGCAAAACTGATGGTTAATTGTGACGTTAATGGCCTCCTAATGACGATTGAACACTCAAATTGCGTCGCGATTCAATACATCGTCATCCAGCCGACTTGTCTCAAAGGGTCTACTGCTGCCCCTCGCTGCACCTGTGCGTCTAGATTTTCGAATCAGACGCAAAACTGATAGTTAATTGTAACGTTCAGGGCCTCCTAATGACGATGGAACACTCAAATTACGTCGAGATTCAATACATCGTCCTCCAGCCGACTTGTCTCCAAGCGTATATTGCTGCCTCGGGCACCATATGGTCCGTCTCTTACGACTCTAGATTTTCGTATCCGACCCAAAACTGATAGTTAATTGTAACGTTCAGCGCCTCCTAATGACGATGGAACACTCAAATTGCGTCGAGATTCCTTACATCGTCCTCCAGCCGACTTATCTACAAGGGGATATTGCTGCCTCGGGCAACTTATGATCCGTCTCCTGTGAGTCTAGATTTTCGTATCCGACGCATAACTGATGCTTAATTGTATTGTTAATGGCCTCCTAATGACGATGGAACACTCTAATTACGTCGAGATTCAATACATCGTCCTCCAGCCGACTTGTCTCCAAGGGTCTATTGCTGCCTCGGGCACCTTATGCTCGTTCTCCTGTAGGTCTAGATTTAGGGATCGGATGCATAACTGATAGTTAATTGTAGCGTTCAGCGCCTCCTAATGACGATGGAACACTCAAATTGCGTCGAAATTCAATACATCGACATTCAGCCGACTTGTCTCCAAGCGTCTATTGCTGCCTCGGGCACGTTATGGACGTTCTCCTGTGGTTCTAGATTTTAGAATCCGACGCAAAACTGATAGTTAATTGTAACGTTCAGCGCCTCCTAATGACGATGGAACACTCAAATTGCTTCGAGATTCAATACATCGTCCTCCAGCCGACTAGTCTGCAAGTGTCTATTGCTGCCTCGGGCACAATATAGTCCGTCTCCTGTGAGTCTAGATTTTCGTATCCGACGCAAAACTAATTGCTAATTGTATCATTCAGCGCCACCTAATGACGATGGAACACTCAAATTGCTTCGAGATTAAATACATCGTCATCCAGCCGACTTGTCTCAAGGGGTCTACTGCTGCCCCTCGCTGCACCTGTGCGTCTAGATTTTCGAATCAGACGCAAAACTGATAGTTAATTGTAACGTTCAGGGACTCCTAATGACGATGGAACACTCAAATTGCGTCGAGATGCAATATATCGACCTCCAGTCGACTTGTCTCCAAGGGTCTATTGCTACCTCGGGCACCTTATGGTCGTTCTCCTGTGAGTCTAGATTTTCGAATCCGACGCATTGCTGATAGTTCATTGTAACGTTCAGCACCTACTAATGACGATGGAACACGCAAATTGCGTCGAGATTCAATACAATTCATTCAGCCGACTTATCTTCAAGGCTTTATTGCTGCCTCGGGCACCTTATGGTCGTTCTCCTGTGAGTCTAGATTTTAGAATGCGACGCAGAAGTGATAGTTAATTGTAACGTTCAGGGCCTCCTAATGACGATGAAACACTCAAATTACGTCGAGATTCAATACATCGTCCTGCAGCCGACTTGTCTCCAATGGGATATTGCTGCCTCGGGCACCATATGGTCAGTCTCCCGTGAGTCTAGATTTTCGTATCCGACGCAAAACTGATAGTTAATTGTAAGGTTCAGCGCCTCCTAATGACGATGGAACACTCAAATTCCGTCGAGATTCAATACATCGTCCTCCAGCCGACTTATCTACAAGGGGATATTGCTGCCTCGGGCAACTTATGATCCGTCTCCTGTTAGTCTAGATTTTCGAATCAGACGCAAAACTGATGGTTAATTGTGACGTTAATGGCCTCCTAATGACGATGGAACACTCAAATTGCGTCGCGATTCAATACATCGTCATCCAGCCGACTTGTCTCAAAGGGTCTACTGCTGCCCCTCGCTGCACCTGTGCGTCTAGATTTTCGAATCAGACGCAAAACTGATAGTTAATTGTAACGTTCAGGGACTCCTAATAACGATGGAACACTCAAATTGCGTCGAGATGCAATATATCGACTTCCAGTCGACTTGTCTCCAAGGGTCTATTGCTGCCTCGGGCACCTTATGGTCGTTCTCCTGTGAGTCTAGATTTTCGAATCCGACGCATTGCTGATAGTTCATTGTAACGCTCAGGGCCTCCTAATGACGATGGAACACTCAAATTGCGTCGAGATGCAATATATCGACCTCCAGTCGACTTGTCTCCAAGGGTCCATTGCTGCCTCGGGCACCTTATGGTCGTTCTCCTCAGAGTCTAGATTTTCGAATCCGACGCAAAACGTTCAGGGCCTCCTAATGACGATGGAACACTCAAATTACGTCGAGATTCAATACATCGTCCTCCAGCCGACTTGTCTCCAAGCGTATATTGCTGCCTCGGGCACCATATGGTCCGTCTCTTACGACTCTAGATTTTCGTATCCGACCCAAAACTGATAGTTAATTGTAACGTTCAGCGCCTCCTAATGACGATGGAACACTCAAATTGCGTCGAGATTCCTTACATCGTCCTCCAGCCGACTTATCTACAAGGGGATATTGCTGCCTCGGGCAACTTATGATCCGTCTCCTGTGAGTCTAGATTTTCGTATCCGACGCATAACTGAAGCTTAATTGTATTGTTAATGGCCTCCTAATGACGATGGAACACTCACATTGAGTCTAGTTTCAATACATCGTCCTCCAGCCGACTTGTCTCCAAAGGTCTATTGCTGACTCGGGCACCTTATGGTCGTTCTCCTGTGAGTCTAGGCTTTCGAATCCGACACATAACTGATAGTTAATTGTAACGTTCAGCACCTACTAATGACGATGGAACACTCAAATTGCGTCGAGATTCAATACACGTCATTCAGCCGACTTATCTTCAAGGCTTTATTGCTGCCTCGGGCACCTTATGGTCGTTCTCCTCAGTCTAGATTTTCGAATCCGACGCAATCCTGATAGTTAATTGTACCGTTCAGGGACTCCTAATGACGATGGAACACTCAAATTGCGTCGAGCATCAATACATCGTCATCCAGCCGACTAGTCTCCAAGGGTCTATTGCTGCCTAGGGCTCCTTATGGTCGTACTCCTGTGAGTCTAGATTTTCGAATCCGACGCATAGCTGATAGTTAATTGTAACGTTCAGCACCTACTAATGACGATGGAACACTCAAATTGCGTCGAGATTCAATACACGTCATTCAGCCGACTTATCTTCAAGGCTTTATTGCTGCCTCGGGCACCTTATGGTCGTTCTCCTGTGAGTCTAGATTTTAGAATCCGACGCAGAACTGATAGTTAATTGTAACGTTCAGGGCCTCCTAATGACGATGAAACACTCAAATTACGTCGAGATTCAATACATCGTCCTGCAGCCGACTTGTCTCCAATGGGATATTGCTGCCTCGGGCACCATATGGTCAATCTCCAGTGAGTCTAGGTTTTCGTATCCGACGCAAAACTTATAGTTAATTGTAAGGTTCAGCGCCTCCTAATGACGGTGGAACACTCAAATTGCGTCGAGAATCAATACATCGTCCTCCAGCCGACTTGTCTCCAAGGGTCTATTGCTGCCTCGGGTACCTTATGGTCGTTCCCATGTGAGTCTAAATTTTCGAATCAGACGCAAAACTTATAGTTAATTCTACGGTTAAGGGCCTCCTAATGACGATGGAACACTCAAATTGCGTCGAGATTTAATACATCGCCCTTTAGCCAACTTGCCTCCAAGGGGATATTGCTGCCTCCGGGACCTTATGGTCGTTCTCCTCAGAGTCTAGATTTTCGAATCCGACGCATATCTGATAAATAATTGTAAGGTTCAGTGCCTCCTAATGACGATGGAACACTCAAATTCCGTCGAGATTCAATACATCGTCCTCCAGCCGACTTATCTACAAGGGGATATTGCTGCCTCGGGCAACTTATGATCCGTCTCCTGTTAGTCTAGATTTTCGAATCAGACGCAAAACTGATGGTTAATTGTGACGTTAATGGCCTCCTAATGACGATGGAACACTCAAATTGCGTCTAGATTCAAGACATCGTCATTCAGCCGACTTGTCTCCAAGGGTCTATTGCTGCCTCGGGCACCTTATGGTCGTTCTCCTGTGAGTCTAGTCTTTCGAATCCGACGCTAAAGTGATTGTTAATTGTAACGTTCAGGGCTTCCTAAAGACGATGGAACACTCAAATTTGAGATTCAATACATCGTCCTCCAGCCGACTTGCCTCCAAGGGGATATTGCTGCCTCCGGGACCTTATGGTCGATATCCTCAGAGTCTAGATTTTCGAATCCGACGCATATCTGATAAATAATTGTAAGGTTCAGTGCCTCCTAATGACGATGGAACACTCAAATTCCGTCGAGATTCAATACATCGTCCTCCAGCCGACTTATCTACAAGGGGATATTGCTGCCTCGGGCAACTTATGATCCGTCTCCTGTTAGTCTAGATTTTCGAATCAGACGCAAAACTGATGGTTAATTGTGACGTTAATGGCCTCCTAATGACGATTGAACACTCAAATTGCGTCGCGATTCAATACATCGTCATCCAGCCGACTTGTCTCAAAGGGTCTACTGCTGCCCCTCGCTGCACCTGTGCGTCTAGATTTTCGAATCAGACGCAAAACTGATAGTTAATTGTAACGTTCAGGGCCTCCTAATGACGATGGAACACTCAAATTACGTCGAGATTCAATACATCGTCCTCCAGCCGACTTGTCTCCAAGCGTATATTGCTGCCTCGGGCACCATATGGTCCGTCTCTTACGACTCTAGATTTTCGTATCCGACCCAAAACTGATAGTTAATTGTAACGTTCAGCGCCTCCTAATGACGATGGAACACTCAAATTGCGTCGAGATTCCTTACATCGTCCTCCAGCCGACTTATCTACAAGGGGATATTGCTGCCTCGGGCAACTTATGATCCGTCTCCTGTGAGTCTAGATTTTCGTATCCGACGCATAACTGATGCTTAATTGTATTGTTAATGGCCTCCTAATGACGATGGAACACTCTAATTACGTCGAGATTCAATACATCGTCCTCCAGCCGACTTGTCTCCAAGGGTCTATTGCTGCCTCGGGCACCTTATGCTCGTTCTCCTGTAGGTCTAGATTTAGGGATCGGATGCATAACTGATAGTTAATTGTAGCGTTCAGCGCCTCCTAATGACGATGGAACACTCAAATTGCGTCGAAATTCAATACATCGACATTCAGCCGACTTGTCTCCAAGCGTCTATTGCTGCCTCGGGCACGTTATGGACGTTCTCCTGTGGTTCTAGATTTTAGAATCCGACGCAAAACTGATAGTTAATTGTAACGTTCAGCGCCTCCTAATGACGATGGAACACTCAAATTGCTTCGAGATTCAATACATCGTCCTCCAGCCGACTAGTCTCCAAGTGTCTATTGCTGCCTCGGGCACAATATAGTCCGTCTCCTGTGAGTCTAGATTTTCGTATCCGACGCAAAACTAATAGCTAATTGTATCATTCAGCGCCACCTAATGACGATGGAACACTCAAATTGCTTCGAGATTAAATACATCGTCATCCAGCCGACTTGTCTCAAGGGGTCTACTGCTGCCCCTCGCTGCACCTGTGCGTCTAGATTTTCGAATCAGACGCAAAACTGATAGTTAATTGTAACGTTCAGGGACTCCTAATGACGATGGAACACTCAAATTGCGTCGAGATGCAATATATCGACCTCCAGTCGACTTGTCTCCAAGGGTCTATTGCTACCTCGGGCACCTTATGGTCGTTCTCCTGTGAGTCTAGATTTTCGAATCCGACGCATTGCTGATAGTTCATTGTAACGTTCAGCACCTACTAATGACGATGGAACACGCAAATTGCGTCGAGATTCAATACAATTCATTCAGCCGACTTATCTTCAAGGCTTTATTGCTGCCTCGGGCACCTTATGGTCGTTCTCCTGTGAGTCTAGATTTTAGAATGCGACGCAGAAGTGATAGTTAATTGTAACGTTCAGGGCCTCCTAATGACGATGAAACACTCAAATTACGTCGAGATTCAATACATCGTCCTGCAGCCGACTTGTCTCCAATGGGATATTGCTGCCTCGGGCACCATATGGTCAGTCTCCCGTGAGTCTAGATTTTCGTATCCGACGCAAAACTGATAGTTAATTGTAAGGTTCAGCGCCTCCTAATGACGATGGAACACTCAAATTCCGTCGAGATTCAATACATCGTCCTCCAGCCGACTTATCTACAAGGGGATATTGCTGCCTCGGGCAACTTATGATCCGTCTCCTGTTAGTCTAGATTTTCGAATCAGACGCAAAACTGATGGTTAATTGTGACGTTAATGGCCTCCTAATGACGATGGAACACTCAAATTGCGTCGCGATTCAATACATCGTCATCCAGCCGACTTGTCTCAAAGGGTCTACTGCTGCCCCTCGCTGCACCTGTGCGTCTAGATTTTCGAATCAGACGCAAAACTGATAGTTAATTGTAACGTTCAGGGACTCCTAATAATGATGGAACACTCAAATTGCGTCGAGATGCAATATATCGACATCCAGTCGACTTGTCTCCAAGGGTCTATTGCTGCCTCGGGCACCTTATGGTCGTTCTCATGTGAGTCTAGATTTTCGAATCCGACGCATTGCTGATAGTTCATTGTAACGCTCAGGGCCTCCTAATGACGATGGAACACTCAAATTGCGTCGAGATGCAATATATCGACCGCCAGTCGACTTGTCTCCAAGGGTCTATTGCTGCCTCGGGCACCTTATGGTCGTTCTCCTCAGAGTCTAGATTTTCGAATCCGACGCAAAACGTTCAGGGCCTCCTAATGACGATGGAACACTCAAATTACGTCGAGATTCAATACATCGTCCTCCAGCCGACTTGTCTCCAAGCGTATATTGCTGCCTCGGGCACCATATGGTCCGTCTCTTACGACTCTAGATTTTCGTATCCGACCCAAAACTGATAGTTAATTGTAACGTTCAGCGCCTCCTAATGACGATGGAACACTCAAATTGCGTCGAGATTCCTTACATCGTCCTCCAGCCGACTTATCTACAAGGGGATATTGCTGCCTCGGGCAACTCATGATCCGTCTCCTGTGAGTCTAGATTTTCGTATCCGACGCATAACTGAAGCTTAATTGTATTGTTAATGGCCTCCTAATGACGATGGAACACTCACATTGAGTCTAGTTTCAATACATCGTCCTCCAGCCGACTTGTCTCCAAAGGTCTATTGCTGACTCGGGCACCTTATGGTCGTTCTCCTGTGAGTCTAGGCTTTCGAATCCGACACATAACTGATAGTTAATTGTAACGTTCATGGCCTCCTAACGAAGATGGAACACTCACATTTCGTTGAGATTCAATACATCGTCCTTCAGCCGACTTGTCTCCAATAGTCTATTGCTGCCTCGGGCACCTTATGGTCGTTCTCCCGTGAGTGTAGATTTTAGAATCCGACGCAAAACTGATAGTTAATTGTAACGTTCAGGGCCTCCTAATGACGATGGAACACTCTAATTACGTCGAGATTCAATACATCGTGCTCCAGCCGACTTGTCTCCAAGGGTCTATTGCTGCCTCGGGCAACTTATGCTCGTTCTCCTGTAGGTCTAGATTTAGGGATCGGATGCATAACTGATAGTTAATTGTAGCGTTCAGCGCCTCCTAATGACGATGGAACACTCAAATTGCGTCGAGATTCAATACATCGACATTCAGCCGACTTGTCTCCAAGGGTCTATTGCTGCCTCGGGCACGTTATGGTCGTTCTCCTGTGGTTCTAGATTTTAGAATCCGACGCAAAACTGATAGTTAATTGTAACGTTCAGCGCCTCCTAATGACGATGGAACACTCAAATTGCTTCGATATTCAATACATCGTCCTCCAGCCGACTAGTCTCCAAGGGTCTATTGCTGCCTCGGGCACCATATAGTCCGTCTCCTGTGAGTCTAGATTTTCGTATCCGACGCAAAACTAATAGCTAATTGTATCATTCAGCGCCACCTAATGACGATGGAACACTCAAATTGCTTCGAGATTAAATACATCGTCATTCAGCCGACTTGTCTCCAAGCGTCTATTGCTGCTTCGGCCACCATATGGTCAGTCTCCAGTGAGTCTAGATTTTCGTATCCGACGCAAAACTGAAAGTTAATTGTAAGTTTCAGCGCCTCTTAATGACGATGGAACACTCAAATTACGTCGAGAATCAATACATCGTCCTCCAGCCGACTTGTCTCCAAGGGTCTATTGCTGCCTCGGGCACCTTGTGGTCGTTCTCCAGTGAGTCTAGATTTTAGAATCCGACGCAAAACTGATAGTTAATTGTAACGTTCTGGGCCTCCTAACGAAGATGGAACACTCAAATTGCGTCGAGATTCAATACATGACCTCCAGCCGACTATTCTCCAGGGGTCTATTGCTGCCTCGGGCACCTTATGGTCGGTCTCCTGTGAGTCTGTATTTTCGAATCCGATGCAAAACTGATAGTTAATTGTCACGTTCTGTGTCTCCTAATGACGATGGAACACTCAAATTGCGTCGCGATTCAATACATCGTCCTCCAGCCGACTTGTCTCCTAATGACGATGGAACACTCAAATTGCGTCGAGCATCAATACATCGTCATCCAGCCGACTAGTCTCCAAGGGTCTATTGCTGCCTAGGGCTCCATATGGTCGTACTCCTGTGAGTCTAGATTTTCGAATCCGACGCATAGCTGATAGTTAATTGTAACGTTCAGCACCTACTAATGACGATGGAACACTCAAATTGCGTCGAGATTCAATACACGTCATTCAGCCGACTTATCTTCAAGGTTTTATTGCTGCCTCGGGCACCTTATGGTCGTTCTCCTGTGAGTCTAGATTTTAGAATCCGACGCAGAACTGATAGTTAATTGTAACGTTCAGGGCCTCCTAATGACGATGAAACACTCAAATTACGTCGAGATTCAATACATCGTCCTGCAGCCGACTTGTCTCCAATGGGATATTGCTGCCTCGGGCACCATATGGTCAGTCTCCAGTGAGTCTAGATTTTCGTATCCGACGCAAAACTGATAGTTAATTGTAAGGTTCAGCGCCTCCTAATGACGGTGGAACACTCAAATTGCGTCGAGAACCTTGTCTCCAAGGGTCTATTGCTGCCTCGGGTACCTTATGGTCGTTCCCATGTGAGTCTAAATTTTCGAATCAGACGCAAAACTTATAGTTAATTGTACGGTTAAGGGCCTCCTAATGACGATGGAACACTCAAATTGCGTCGAGATTTAATACATCGCCCTTTAGCCAACTTGCCTCCAAGGGGATATTGCTGCCTCCGGTACCTTATGGTCGTTCTCCTCAGAGTCTAGATTTTCGAATCCGACGCATATCTGATAAATAATTGTAAGGTTCAGTGCCTCCTAATGACGATGGAACACTCAAATTCCGTCGAGATTCAATACATCGTCCTCCAGCCGACTTATCTACAAGGGGATATTGCTGCCCCGGGCAACTTATGATCCGTCTCCTGTTAGTCTAGATTTTCGAATCAGACGCAAAACTGATGGTTAATTGTGACGTTAATGGCCTCCTAATGACGATGGAACACTCAAATTGAGTCTAGATTCAAGACATCGTCATTCAGCCGACTTGTCTCCAAGGGTCTATTGCTACCTCGGGCACCTTATGGTCGTTCTCCTGTGAGTCTAGTCTTTCGAATCCGACGCTAAAGTGATTGTTAATTGTAACGTTCAGGGATTCCTAAAGACGATGGAACACTCAAATTACGTCCAGAATCAATACATCGTCCTCCAGCCGACTAGTCTCCAAGGGTCTACTGCTGCGTCGGGCACCTTATTGTCGTTCTCCTGTGGGTCTAGGTTTTCGAATCCGACGCATAGCTGATAGTTAATTGTAGCGTTCAGCACCTCCTAATGACGATGGAACACTCAAATTGCGTCGAGATTCAATACATCGTCATTCAGCCGACTTGTCTTCAAGTGTCTATTGCTGCGTCGGGCACCTTATGGTCGTTCTCCTGTGAGTCTAGATTTTAGAATCCGACGCAAAACTGATAGTTAATTTAACGTTCAGGGCCTCCTAATGACGATGGATCACTCAAATTACGTCGAGATTCAATACATCGTCATCCAGCCGACTTGTCTCAAAGGGTCTACTGCTGCCCCTCGCTGCACCTGTGCGTCTAGATTTTCGAATCAGACGCAAAACTGATAGTTAATTGTAACGTTCAGGGACTCCTAATGACGATGGAACACTCAAATTGCGTCGAGATGCAATATATCGACTTCCAGTCGACTTGTCTCCAAGGGTCTATTGCTGCCTCGGGCACCTTATGGTCGTTCTCCTGTGAGTCTAGATTTTCGAATCCGACGCATTGCTGATAGTTCATTGTAACGTTGAGGGCCTCCTAATGACGATGGAACACTCAAATTGCGTCGAGATGCAATATATCGACCTCCAGTCGACTTGTCTCCAAGGGTCTATTGCTGCCTCGGGCACCTTATGGTCGTTCTCCTCAGAGTCTAGATTTTCGAATCCGACGCAAAACTGATTGTTCATTGTAACGTTCAGGGCCTCCTAATGACGATGGAACACTCAAATTACGTCGAGATTCAATACATCGTCCTTGAGCCGACTTGTCTCCAAGCGTATATTGCTGCCTCGGGCACCATATGGTCCGTCTCTTACGACTGTAGATTTTCGTATCCGACCCAAAACTGATAGTTAATTGTAACGTTCAGCGCCTCTAATGACGATGGAACGCTCAAATTGCGTCGAGATTCCTTACATCGACCTCCAGCCGACTTATCTACAAAGGGATATTGCTGCCTCGGGCAACTTATGATCCGTCTCCTGTGAGTCTAGATTTTCGTATCCGACGCATAACTGATGCTTAATTGTATTGTTAATGGCCTCCTAATGACGATGGAACACTCTCATTGAGTCTAGTTTCAATACATCGTCCTCCAGCCGACTTGTCTCCAAAGGTCTATTGCTGCCTCGGGCACCTTATGGTCGTTCTCCTGTGAGTCTAGGCTTTCGAATCCAACACATAACTGATAGTTAATTGTAACGTTCATGGCCTCCTAACGAAGATGGAACACTCACATTTCGTCGAGATTCAATACATCGTCCTTCAGCCGACTTGTCTCCAATAGTCTATTGCTGCCTCGGGCACCTTATGGTCGTTCTCCTGTGAGTCTAGATTTTAGAATCCGACGCAAAACTGATAGTTAATTGTAACGTTCAGGGCCTCCTAATGACGATGGAACACTCTAATTACGTCGAGATTCAATACATCGTCCTCCAGCCGACTTGTCTCCAAGGGTCTATTGCTGCCTCGGGCAACTTATGCTCGTTCTCCTGTAGGTCTAGATTTAGGGATCGGATGCATAACTGATAGTTAATTGTAGCGTTCAGCGCCTCCTAATGACGATGGAACACTCAAATTGCGTCGAGATTCAATACATCGACATTCAGCCGACTTGTCTCCATGGGTCTATTGCTGCCTCGGGCACGTTATGGTCGTTCTCCTGTGGTTCTAGATTTTAGAATCCGACGCAAAACTGATAGTTAATTGTAACGTTCAGCGCCACCTAATGACGATGGAACACTCAAATTGCTTCGAGATTCAATACATCGCCCTCCAGCCGACTAGTCTCCAAGGGTCTATTGCTGCCTCGGGCACCATATAGTCCGTCTCCTGTGAGTCTAGATTTTCGTATCCGACGCAAAACTAATAGCTAATTGTATCATTCAGCGCCACCTAATGACGATGGAACACTCAAATTGCTTCGAGATTAAATACATCGTCATTCAGCCGACTTGTCTTCAAGCGTCTATTGCTGCTTCGGCCACCATATGGTCAGTCTCCAGTGAGTCTAGATTTTCGTATCCGACGCAAAACTGAAAGTTAATTGTATGTTTCAGCGCCTCTTAATGACGATGGAACACTCAAATTGCGTCGAGAATCAATACATCGTCCTCCAGCCGACTTGTCTCCAAGGGTCTATTGCTGCCTCGGGCACCTTGTGGTCGTTCTCCAGTGAGTCTAGATTTTAGAATCCGACGCAAAACTGATAGTTAATTGTAACGTTCTGGGCCTCCTATCGAAGATGGAACACTCAAATTGCGTCGAGATTCAATACATGTCCTCCAGCCGACTATTCTCCAAGGGTCTATTGCTGCCTCGGGCACCTTATGGTCGGTCTCCTGTGAGTCTGTATTTTCGAATCCGATGCAAAACTGATAGTTAATTGTCACGTTCTGTGTCTCCTAATGACGATGGAACACTCAAAATCCGTCGCGATTCAACACATCGTCCTCCAGCCGACTTGTCTCCTAATGACGATGGAACACTCAAATTGCGTCGAGCATCAATACATCGTCATCCAGCCGACTAGTCTCCAAGGGTCTATTGCTGCCTAGGGCTCCATATGGTCGTACTCCTGTGAGTCTAGATTTTCGAATCCGACGCATAGCTGATAGTTAATTGTAACGTTCAGCACCTACTAATGACGATGGAACACTCAAATTGCGTCGAGATTCAATACACGTCATTCAGCCGACTTATCTTCAAGGCTTTATTGCTGCCTCGGGCACCTTATGGTCGTTCTCCTGTGATTCTAGATTTTAGAATCCGACGCAGAACTGATAGTTAATTGTAACGTTCAGGGCCTCCTAATGACGATGAAGCACTCAAATTACGTCGAGATTCAATACTTCGTCCTGCAGCCGACTTGTCTCCAATGGGATATTGCTGCCTCGGGCACCATATGGTCAGTCTCCAGTGAGTCTAGATTTTCGTATCCGACGCAAAACTGATAGTTAATTGTAACGTTCAGGGACTCCTAATGACGATGGAACACTCAAATTGCGTCGAGATTCAATACATCGTCCTCCAGCCGACTTATCTACAAGGGGATATTGCTGCCTCGGGCAACTTATGATCTGTCTCCTGTTAGTCTAGATTTTCGAATCAGACGCAAAACTGATGGTTAATTGTGACGTTAATGGCCTCCTAATGACGATGGAACACTCAAATTGCGTCTAGATTCAAGACATCGTCATTCAGCCGACTTGTCTCCAAGGGTCTATTGCTGCCTCGGGCACCTTATGGTCGTTCTCCTGTGAGTCTAGTCTTTCGAATCCGACGCTAAAGTGATTGTTAATTGTAACGTTCAGGGCTTCCTAAAGACGATGGAACACTCAAATTACGTCCAGAATCAATACATCGTCCTCCAGCCAACTAGTCTCCAAGGGTCTACTGCTGCGTCGGGCACCTTATGGTCGTTCTCCTGTGAGTCTAGATTTTAGAATCCGACGCAAAACTGATAGTTAATTTAACGTTCAGGGCCTCCTAATGACGATGGATCACTCAAATTACGTCGAGATTCAATACATCGTCCTCCAGCCGACTTGTCTCCAAGGGGTATTGCTGCCTCGGGCACCATATTATCCGTCTCCTGTGAGTCTAGATCTTCGTATCCGACGCAAAACTGATAGTTAATTGTAAAGTTCAACGCCCCCTAATGACGATGGACCACTCAAATTGCGTCGAGGTTCAATACATCGTCCCCCAGCCGACTTGTCTCCAAGGGTCTATTGCTGCCTCGAGCACCTTATGGTCGTTCTCCTGTGAGTCTAAATTTTCGAATCAGACACAAAACTTATAGTTAATTGTAACGGTAAGGGCCTCCTAATGACGATGGAACACTCAAATTTGAGATTCAATACATCGTCCTGCAGCCGACTTGCCTCCAAAGGGATATTGCTGCCTCCGGGACCTTATGGTCGTTATCCTCAGAGTCTAGATTTTCGAATCCGACCACAAACTGATAGTTAATTGTCAAGTTCTGGGTCTCCGAATGACGATGGAACACTCAAATTGCGTCGCGATTCAATACATCGTCATCCAGCCGACTTGTCTCAAAGGGTCTACTGCTGCCCCTCGCTGCACCTGTGCGTCTAGATTTTCGAATCAGACGCAAAACTGATAGTTAATTGTAACGTTCAGGGACTCATAATGACGATGGAACACTCAAATTGCGTCGAGATGCAATATATCGACCTCCAGTCGACTTGTCTCCAAGGGTCTATTGCTGCCTCGGGCACCTTATGGTCGTTCTCCTCAGAGTCTAGATTTTCGAATCCGACGCAAAACTCATAGCTAATTGTAACGTTCAGGGCCTCCTAATGACGATGGAACACTCAAATTACGTCGAGATTCAATACATCGTCCTCCAGCCGACTTATCTGCAAGGGGATATTGCTGCCTCGGGCAACTTATGATCCGTCTCCTGTTAGTCTAGATTTTCGAATCAGACGCAAAACTGATGGTTAATTGTTAATGGCCTCCTAATGACGATGGAACACTCAAATTGCGTCTAGATTCAAGACATCGTCATTCAGCCGACTTGTCTCCAAGGGTCTATTGCTGCCTCGGGCACCTTATGGTCGTTCTCCTGTGAGTCTAGTCTTTCGAATCCGACGCCAAAGTGATTGTTAATTGTAACGTTCAGGGCTTCCTAAAGACGATGAAACACTCAAATTACGTCCAGAATCAATACATCGTCACCCAGCCGACTAGTCTCCAAGGGTCTACTGCTGCGTCGGGCACCTTATTGTCGTTCTCCTGTTAGTCTAGGTTTTCGAATCCGACGCATAGCTGATAGTTAATTGTAGCGTTCAGCACCTCCTAATGACGATGGAACACTCAAATTGCGTTGAGTTTCAATACATCGTCATTCAGCCGACTTGTTTTCAAGGGTCTATTGCTGCCTCTGGCACCTTATGGTCGTTCTCCTGTGAGTCTAAATTTTCGAATCAGAGACAAAACTTATAGTTAATTGTAACGGTAAGGGCCTCCTAATGACGATGGAACACTCAAATTTGAGATTCGATACATCGTCCTCCAGCCGACTTGCCTCCAAGGGGATATTGCTGCCTCCGGGACCTTATGGTCGTTATCCTCAGAGTCTAGATTTACGAATCCGACCCCAAACTGATAGTTAATTGTCTTGTTCTGGGTCTCCGAATGACGATGGAACACTCAAATTGCGTCGCGATTCAATACATCGTCATCCAGCCGACTTGTGTCAAAGGGTCTACTGCTGCCCCTCGCTGCACCTGTGCGTCTAGATTTTCGAATCAGACGCAAAACTGATAGTTAATTGTAACGTTCAGGGACTCCTAATGACGATGGAACACTCAAATTGCGTCGAGATGCAATATATCGACTTCCAGTCGACTTGTCTCCAAGGGTAAATTGCTGCCTCGGGCACCTTATGGTCGTTCTCCTGTGAGTCTAGATTTTCGAATCCGACGCATTGCTGATAGTTCATTGTAACGTTCAGGGCCTCCTAATGACGATGGAACACTCAAATTGCGTCGAGATGCAATATATCGACCTCCAGTCGACTTGTCTCCAAGGGTCTATTCCTGCCTCGGGCACCTTATGGTCGTTCTCCTTAGAGTCTAGATTTTCGAATCCGACGCAAAACTGATAGTTCATTGTAACGTTCAGGGCCTCCTAATGACGATGGAACACTCAAATTACGTCGAGATTCAATACATCGTCCTTGAGCCGACTTGTCTCCAAGCGTATATTGCTGCCTCGGGCACCATATGGTCCGTCTCTTACGACTGTAGATTTTCGTATCCGACCCAAAACTGATAGTTAATTGTAACGTTCAGCGCCTCCTAATGACGATGGAACACTCAAATTGCGTCGAGATTCCTTACATCGTCCTCCAGCCGACTTATCTACAAGGGGATATTGCTGCCTCGGGCAACTTATGATCCGTCTCCTGTGAGTCTAGATTTTCGTATCCGACGCATAACTGATGTTTAATTGTATTGTTAATGGCCTCCTAATGACGATGGAACACTCACATTGAGTCTAGCTTCAATACATCGTCCTCCAGCCGACTTGTCTCCAAAGGTCTATTGCTGAATCGGGCACCTTATGGTCGTTCTCCTGTGAGTCTAGGCTTTCGAATCCGACACATAACTGATAGTTAATTGTAACGTTGATGGCCTCCTAACGAAGATGGAACACTCACATTTCGTCGAGATTCAATACATCGTCCTTCAGCCGACTTGTCTCCAATAGTCTATTGCTGCCTCGGGCACCTTATGGTCGTTCTCCTGTGAGTCTAGATTTTAGAATCCGACGCAAAACTGATAGTTAATTGTAACGTTCAGGGCCTCCTAATGACGACGGAACACTCTAATTACGTCGAGATTCAATACATCGTCCTCCAGCCGACTTGTCTCCAAGGGTCTATTGCTGCCTCGGGCAACTTATGCTCGTTCTCCTGTAGGTCTAGATTTAGGGATCGGATGCATAACAGATAGTTAATTGTAGCGTTCAGCGCCTCCTAATGACGATGGAACACTCAAATTGCGTCGAGATTCAATACATCGACATTCAGCCGACTTGTCTCCAAGGGTCTATTGCTGCCTCGGGCACGTTATGGTCGTTCTCCTGTGGTTCTAGATTTTAGAATCCGACGCAAAACTGATAGTTAATTGTAACGTTCAGCGCCTCCTAATGACGATGGAACACTCAAATTGCTTCGAGATTCAATACATCGTCCTCCAGCCGACTAGTCTCCAAGGGTCTATTGCTGCCTCGGGCACCTTATGGTGGTTCTCCTGTGAGTCTACATTTTCGAATCCGACGCAAAGCTGATAGTTAATTGTAACGTTCATCTTCTAATAATGACGATGGAACACTCAAATTGCGTCGAGATGCAATACATCGACCTCCAGCCGACTAGTCTCCAAGGGTCTATTGCTGCATCGTTCAGCTTATGGTCAGTCTCCAGTGAGTCTAGATTTTCGTATCCGACGCAAAACTGAAAGTTAATTGTAAGTTTCAGCGCCTCTTAATGACGATGGAACACTCAAATTGCGTCGAGATTTAATACATCGCCCTTTAGCCAACTTGCCTCCAAGGGGATATTGCTGCCTCCGGTACCTTATGGTCGTTCTCCTCAGAGTCTAGATTTTCGAATCCGACGCATATCTGATAAATAATTGTAAGGTTCAGTGCCTCCTAATGACGATGGAACACTCAAATTCCGTCGAGATTCAATACATCGTCCTCCAGCCGACTTATCTACAAGGGGATATTGCTGCCTCGAGCAACTTATGATCCGTCTCCTGTTAGTCTAGATTTTCGAATCAGACGCAAAACTGATGGTTAATTGTGACGTTAATGGCCTCCTAATGACGATGGAACACTCAAATTGCGTCTAGATTCAAGACATCGTCATTCAGCCGACTTGTCTTCAAGGGTCTATTGCTGCCTCGGGCACCTTATGGTCGTTCTCCTGTGAGTCTAGTCTTTCGAATCCGACGCTAAAGTGATTGTTAATTGTAACGTTCAGGGCTTCCTAAAGACGATGGAACACTCAAATTACGTCCAGAATCAATACATCGTCCTCCAGCCGACTAGTCTCCAAGGGTCTACTGCTGCGTTGGGCACCTTATTGTCGTTCTCCTGTGGGTCTAGGTTTTCGAATCCGACGCATAGCTGATAGGTAATTGTAGCGTTCAGCACCTCCTAATGACGATGGAACACTCAAATTGCGTCGAGATTCAATACATCGACATTCAGCCGACTTGTCTCCAAGGGTCTATTGCTGCCTCGGGCACGTTATGGTCGTTCTCCTGTGGTTCTAGATTTTAGAATCCGACGCAAAACTGATAGTTAATTGTAACGTTCAGCGCCTCCTAATGACGATGGAACACTCAAATAGCTTCGAGATTCAATACATCGTCCTCCAGCCGACTAGTCTCCAAGGGTCTATTGCTGCCTCGGGCACCATATGGTCCTGCTCCTGTGAGTCTAGATTTTCGTATCCGACGCAAAACTAATAGTTAATTGTAACATTCAGCGCCACCTAATGACGATGGAACACTCAAATTGCTTCGAGATTAAATACATCTTCATTCAGCCGACTTGTCTCCAAGGGTCTATTGCTGCTTCGGGCACCTTGTGGTCGGTCTCCAGTGAGTCTAAATTTGCGAATCAGACGCAAAACTGATAGTTAATTGTAACGTTCAGCGCCTCCTAATGACGATGGAACACCCAAATTGCGTCGAGATTCAATACATCGTCCTCCAGCCGGGCACCTTATGGTCGTTCTCCTTTGAGTCTAGATTTTCGAATCCGATGCATTGCTGACAGTTAATTGTAACGTTCAGCGCCTCCTAATGACGATGGAACACTAAAAGGGTCTTTTGCTGCCTCGGGCACCTTATGGTCGTTCTCCAGTGAGTCTAGATTTTAGTATCCGACGCAAAACTGATAGTTAATTGTAACGTTCTGGGCCTCCTAACGAAGATGGAACACTCAAATTGCGTCGAGTTTCAATACATGTCCTCCAGCCGAATAGTCTAAAAGGGTCTATTGCTGCCTCGGGCACCTTATGGTCGGTCTGCTGTGAGTCTAGATTTTCGAATCCGATGCAAAACTGATACTTAATTGTCACGTTCTGTGTCTCCTAATGACGATGGAACACTCAAATTGCGTCGCGATTCAATACATCGTCCTCCAGCCGACTTGTCTCCGTGGGGATATTGCTGCCTCGGGCACCTTATGGTCGTTCTCCTCAGTCTAGATTTTCGAATCCGACGCAATCCTGATGGTTAATTGTAACGTTCAGGGACTCCTAATGACGATGGAACACTCAAATTGCGTCGAGATTCAATACACGTCATTCAGCCGACTTATCTTCAAGGCTTTATTGCTGCCTCGGGCACCTTATGGTCGTTCTCCTGTGAGTCTAGATTTTAGAATCCGACGCAGAACTGATAGTTAATTGTAACGTTCAGGGCCTCCTAATGACGATGGAACACTCAAATTGCGTCGAGAATCAATACATCGTGCTCCAGCCGACTTGTCTCCAAGGGTCTATTGCTGCCTCGGCACCATATGGTCAGTCTCCAGTGAGTCTAGATTTTCGTATACGACGCAAAACTGATAGTTAATTGTTAGGTTCAGCGCCTCCTAATGACGATGGAACACTCAAATTGCGTCGAGAATCAACACATCGTCCTCCAGCCGACTAGTCTCCAAGGGTCTACTGCTGCGTCGGGCACCTTATTGTCGTTCTCCTGTGAGTCTAGATTTTATAATCCGACGCAAAACTGATAGTTAATTGTAACGTTCAGGGCCTCCTAATGACGATGGAACACTCTAATTACTTCGAGATTCAATACATCGTCCTCCAGCCGACTTATCTCCAAGGGTCTATTGCTGCCTCAGGCACTTATGCTCGTTCTCCTGTAGGTCTAGATTTACGGATCGGATGCATAACTGATAGTTAATTGTAGCGTTCAGCGCCTCCTAATGACGATGGAACACTCAAATTGCGTCGAGATTCAATACATCGACATTCAGCCGACTTGTCTCCAAGGGACTATTGCTGCCTCGGGCACGTTATGGTCGTTCTCCTGTGGTTCTAGATTTTAGAATCCGACGCAAAACTGATAGTTAATTGTAACGTTCAGCGCCTCCTAATGACGGTGGAACACACAAATTGCTTCGAGATTCAATACATCGTCCTCCAGCCGACTAGTCTCCAAGGGTCTATTGCTGCCTCGGGCACCATATGGTCCGTCTCCTGTGAGTCTAGTTTCTCGTATCCGACGCAAAACTAATAGTTAATTGTAACATTCAGCGCCACCTAATGACGATGGAACACTCAAATGGCTTCGAGATTAAATACATCGTCATTAAGCCGACTTGTCTCCAAGGGTCTATTGCTGCTTCGGGCACCTTATGGTCTGTCTCCAGTGAGTCTAAATTTGCGAATCACACGAAAAACTGATAGTTAATTGTAACGTTCAGGGTCTCCTAATGACGATGGAACACTCAAATTGCGTCGAGATTCAATACATCGTCCTCCAGCCGCCTTGTCTCCAAGGGGATGTTGCTGCCACGGGCTCCATATGGTCCGTCTCCTGTGAGTCTAGATTTTCGTATCCGACGCTAAACTGAGAGTTAATTGTTACGTTCAGCGCCTCCTAATGACGATGGAACACTCAAATTGCGTCGAGATTCAATACATCGTCCTCCAGCCGGGCACCTTATGGTCGTTCTCCTTTGAGTCTAGATTTTCGAATCCGATGCATTGCTGACAGTTAATTGTAAAGTTCAGCGCCTCCTAATGACGATGGAACACTATAATTTTGTCGAGATTCAATACATCGTCATTCAGCCGACTTGTCTCCAAGGGTCTATTGCTGCCTCGGGCACCTTATGGTCGTTCTCCAGTGAGTCTAGATTTTAGAATCCGACGCAAAACTGATAGTTAATTGTAACGTTCAGCGCCTCCTAATGACGATGGAACACTCAAATTGCTTCGAGATTCAATACATCGTCCTCCAGCCGACTAGTCTCCAAGGGTCTATTGCTGCCTCGGGCACCTTATGGTGGTTCTCCTGTGAGTCTACATTTTCGAATCCGACGCAAAGCTGATAGTTAATTGTAACGTTCATCTTCTAATAATGACGATGGAACACTCAAATTGCGTCGAGATGCAATACATCGACCTCCAGCCGACTAGTCTCCAAGGGTCTATTGCTGCATCGTTCAGCTTATGGTCAGTCTCCAGTGAGTCTAGATTTTCGTATCCGACGCAAAACTGAAAGTTAATTGTAAGTTTCAGCGCCTCTTAATGACGATGGAACACTCAAATTGCGTCGAGATTTAATACATCGCCCTTTAGCCAACTTGCCTCCAAGGGGATATTGCTGCCTCCGGTACCTTATGGTCGTTCTCCTCAGAGTCTAGATTTTCGAATCCGACGCATATCTGATAAATAATTGTAAGGTTCAGTGCCTCCTAATGACGATGGAACACTCAAATTCCGTCGAGATTCAATACATCGTCCTCCAGCCGACTTATCTACAAGGGGATATTGCTGCCTCGAGCAACTTATGATCCGTCTCCTGTTAGTCTAGATTTTCGAATCAGACGCAAAACTGATGGTTAATTGTGACGTTAATGGCCTCCTAATGACGATGGAACACTCAAATTGCGTCTAGATTCAAGACATCGTCATTCAGCCGACTTGTCTTCAAGGGTCTATTGCTGCCTCGGGCACCTTATGGTCGTTCTCCTGTGAGTCTAGTCTTTCGAATCCGACGCTAAAGTGATTGTTAATTGTAACGTTCAGGGCTTCCTAAAGACGATGGAACACTCAAATTACGTCCAGAATCAATACATCGTCCTCCAGCCGACTAGTCTCCAAGGGTCTACTGCTGCGTTGGGCACCTTATTGTCGTTCTCCTGTGGGTCTAGGTTTTCGAATCCGACGCATAGCTGATAGGTAATTGTAGCGTTCAGCACCTCCTAATGACGATGGAACACTCAAATTGCGTCGAGATTCAATACATCGACATTCAGCCGACTTGTCTCCAAGGGTCTATTGCTGCCTCGGGCACGTTATGGTCGTTCTCCTGTGGTTCTAGATTTTAGAATCCGACGCAAAACTGATAGTTAATTGTAACGTTCAGCGCCTCCTAATGACGATGGAACACTCAAATAGCTTCGAGATTCAATACATCGTCCTCCAGCCGACTAGTCTCCAAGGGTCTATTGCTGCCTCGGGCACCATATGGTCCTGCTCCTGTGAGTCTAGATTTTCGTATCCGACGCAAAACTAATAGTTAATTGTAACATTCAGCGCCACCTAATGACGATGGAACACTCAAATTGCTTCGAGATTAAATACATCTTCATTCAGCCGACTTGTCTCCAAGGGTCTATTGCTGCTTCGGGCACCTTGTGGTCGGTCTCCAGTGAGTCTAAATTTGCGAATCAGACGCAAAACTGATAGTTAATTGTAACGTTCAGCGCCTCCTAATGACGATGGAACACCCAAATTGCGTCGAGATTCAATACATCGTCCTCCAGCCGGGCACCTTATGGTCGTTCTCCTTTGAGTCTAGATTTTCGAATCCGATGCATTGCTGACAGTTAATTGTAACGTTCAGCGCCTCCTAATGACGATGGAACACTAAAAGGGTCTTTTGCTGCCTCGGGCACCTTATGGTCGTTCTCCAGTGAGTCTAGATTTTAGTATCCGACGCAAAACTGATAGTTAATTGTAACGTTCTGGGCCTCCTAACGAAGATGGAACACTCAAATTGCGTCGAGTTTCAATACATGTCCTCCAGCCGAATAGTCTAAAAGGGTCTATTGCTGCCTCGGGCACCTTATGGTCGGTCTGCTGTGAGTCTAGATTTTCGAATCCGATGCAAAACTGATACTTAATTGTCACGTTCTGTGTCTCCTAATGACGATGGAACACTCAAATTGCGTCGCGATTCAATACATCGTCCTCCAGCCGACTTGTCTCCGTGGGGATATTGCTGCCTCGGGCACCTTATGGTCGTTCTCCTCAGTCTAGATTTTCGAATCCGACGCAATCCTGATGGTTAATTGTAACGTTCAGGGACTCCTAATGACGATGGAACACTCAAATTGCGTCGAGATTCAATACACGTCATTCAGCCGACTTATCTTCAAGGCTTTATTGCTGCCTCGGGCACCTTATGGTCGTTCTCCTGTGAGTCTAGATTTTAGAATCCGACGCAGAACTGATAGTTAATTGTAACGTTCAGGGCCTCCTAATGACGATGGAACACTCAAATTGCGTCGAGAATCAATACATCGTGCTCCAGCCGACTTGTCTCCAAGGGTCTATTGCTGCCTCGGCACCATATGGTCAGTCTCCAGTGAGTCTAGATTTTCGTATACGACGCAAAACTGATAGTTAATTGTTAGGTTCAGCGCCTCCTAATGACGATGGAACACTCAAATTGCGTCGAGAATCAACACATCGTCCTCCAGCCGACTAGTCTCCAAGGGTCTACTGCTGCGTCGGGCACCTTATTGTCGTTCTCCTGTGAGTCTAGATTTTATAATCCGACGCAAAACTGATAGTTAATTGTAACGTTCAGGGCCTCCTAATGACGATGGAACACTCTAATTACTTCGAGATTCAATACATCGTCCTCCAGCCGACTTATCTCCAAGGGTCTATTGCTGCCTCAGGCACTTATGCTCGTTCTCCTGTAGGTCTAGATTTACGGATCGGATGCATAACTGATAGTTAATTGTAGCGTTCAGCGCCTCCTAATGACGATGGAACACTCAAATTGCGTCGAGATTCAATACATCGACATTCAGCCGACTTGTCTCCAAGGGACTATTGCTGCCTCGGGCACGTTATGGTCGTTCTCCTGTGGTTCTAGATTTTAGAATCCGACGCAAAACTGATAGTTAATTGTAACGTTCAGCGCCTCCTAATGACGGTGGAACACACAAATTGCTTCGAGATTCAATACATCGTCCTCCAGCCGACTAGTCTCCAAGGGTCTATTGCTGCCTCGGGCACCATATGGTCCGTCTCCTGTGAGTCTAGTTTCTCGTATCCGACGCAAAACTAATAGTTAATTGTAACATTCAGCGCCACCTAATGACGATGGAACACTCAAATGGCTTCGAGATTAAATACATCGTCATTAAGCCGACTTGTCTCCAAGGGTCTATTGCTGCTTCGGGCACCTTATGGTCTGTCTCCAGTGAGTCTAAATTTGCGAATCACACGAAAAACTGATAGTTAATTGTAACGTTCAGGGTCTCCTAATGACGATGGAACACTCAAATTGCGTCGAGATTCAATACATCGTCCTCCAGCCGCCTTGTCTCCAAGGGGATGTTGCTGCCACGGGCTCCATATGGTCCGTCTCCTGTGAGTCTAGATTTTCGTATCCGACGCTAAACTGAGAGTTAATTGTTACGTTCAGCGCCTCCTAATGACGATGGAACACTCAAATTGCGTCGAGATTCAATACATCGTCCTCCAGCCGGGCACCTTATGGTCGTTCTCCTTTGAGTCTAGATTTTCGAATCCGATGCATTGCTGACAGTTAATTGTAAAGTTCAGCGCCTCCTAATGACGATGGAACACTATAATTTTGTCGAGATTCAATACATCGTCATTCAGCCGACTTGTCTCCAAGGGTCTATTGCTGCCTCGGGCACCTTATGGTCGTTCTCCAGTGAGTCTAGATTTTAGAATCCGACGCAAAACTGATAGTTAATTGTAACGTTCTGGGCCTCCTAACGAAGATGGAACACTCAAATTGCGTCGAGATTCAATACATGTCCTGCAGCCGACTAGTGTCCAAGGGTCTATTGCTGCCTCGGGCACCTTACGGTCGGTCTCCTGTGAGTCTAGATTTTCGAATCCGTTGCAAAACTGATTGTTAATTGTCACGTTCTGTGTCTCGTAATGACGATGGAACACTCAAATTGCGTCGCGATTCAATACATCGTCCTCCAGCCGACTAGTCTCCGTGGGGATATTGCTGCCTCGGGCACCTTATGGTCGTTCTCCTCCGTCTAGATTTTCGAATCCGACGCAATCCTGATAGTTAATTGTAACGTTCAGGGACTCCTAATGTCTATGGAACACTCAAATTGCGTCGGGCATCAATACATCGTCATCCAGCCGACTAGTCTCCAAGGGTCTATTGCTGCCTAGGGCTCCTTATGGTCATACTTCGTGAGTCTAGATTTTCGAATCCGACGCATAGCTGATAGTTAATTGTAACGTTCAGCACCTACTAATGACGATGGAACACGCAAATTGCGTCGAGATTCAATACACTTCATTCAGCCGACTTATCTTCAAGGCTTTATTGCTGCCTCGGGAACCTTATGGTCGTTCTCCTGTGAGTCTAGATTTTAGAATCCGACGCATAACTGATAGTTAATTGTAACGTTCAGGGCCTCCTAATGACGATGAAACACTCAAATTACGTCGAGATTCAATACATCGTCCTGCAGCCGACTTGTCTCCAATGGGATATTGCTGCCTCGGGCACCATATGGTCAGTCTCCAGTGAGTCTAGATTTTCGTATCCGACGCAAAACTGATAGTTAATTGTAAGGTTCAGCGCCTCCTAATGACGATGGAACACTCAAATTGCGTCGAGAATCAATACATCGTCATCCAGCCGACTTGTCTCAAAGGGTCTACTGCTGCCCCTCGCTGCACCTGTGCGTCTAGATTTTCGAATCAGACGCAAAACTGATAGTTAATTGTAACGTTCAGGGACTCCTAATGACGATGGAACACTCAAATTGCGTCGAGATGCAATTTATCGACCTCCAGTCGACTTGTCTCCAAGGGTCTATTGCTGCCTCGGGCACCTTATGGTCGTTCTCCTGTGAGTCTAGATTTTCGAATCCGACGCATTGCTGATAGTTCATTGTAACGTTCAGGGCCTCCTAATGACGATGGAACACTCAAATTGCGTCGAGATGCAATATATCGACCTCCAGTCGACTTGTCTCCAAGGGTCTATTGCTGCCTCGGGCACCTTATGGTCGTTCTCCTCAGAGTCTAGATTTTCGAATCCGACGCAAAACTGATAGTTAATTGTAACGTTCAGGGCCTCCTAATGACGATGGAACACTCAAATTACGTCGAGATTCAATACATCGTCCTCCAGCCGACTTGTCTCCAAGCGTATATTGCTGCCTCGGGCACCATATGGTCCGTCTCTTACGTCTCTAGATTTTCGTATCCGACCCAAAACTGATAGTTAATTGTAACGTTCAGCGCCTCCTAATGACGATGGAACACTCAAATTGCGTCGAGATTCCTTACATCGTCCTCCAGCCGACTTATCTACAAGGGGATATTGCTGCCTCGGGCAACTTATGATCCGTCTCCTGTGAGTCTAGATTTTCGTATCCGACGCATAACTGATGCTTAATTGTATTGTTAATGGCCTCCTAATGGCGATGGAACACTCACATTGAGTCTAGTTTCAATACATCGTCCTCCAGCCGACTTGTCTCCAAAGGTCTATTGCTGACTCGGGCACCTTATGGTCGTTCTCCTGTGAGTCTAGGCTTTCGAATGCGACACATATCTGATAGTTAATTGTAACGTTCATGGCCTCCTAAGGAAGGTGGAACACTCACATTTCGTCGAGATTCAATACATCGTCCTTCAGCCGACTTGTCTCCAATAGCCTATTGCTGCCTCGGGCACCTTATGGTCGTTCTCCTGTGAGTCTAGATTTTAGAATCCGACGCAAAACTGATAGTTAATTGTAACGTTCAGGGCCTCCTAATGACGATGGAACACTCCAATTACGTCGAGATTCAATACATCGTCCTCCAGCCGACTTGTCTCCAAGGGTCTATTGCTGCCTCGGGCACCTTATGCTCGTTCTCCTGTAGGTCTAGATGTAGGGATCGGATGCATAACTGATAGTTAACTGTAGCGTTCAGCGCCTCCTAATGACGATGGAACACTCAAATTGCGTCGAGATTCAATACATCGACATTCAGCCGACCTGTCTCCAAGGGTCTATTGCTGCCTCGGGCACGTTATGGTCGTTCTCCTGTGGTTCTAGATTTTAGAATCCGACGCAAAACTGATAGTTAATTGTAACGTTCAGCGCCTCCTAATGACGATGGAACACTCCAATTGCTTCGAGATTCAATACATCGTCCTCCAGCCGACTAGTCTCCAAGGGTCTATTGCTGCCTCGGGCACCATATAGTCCGTCTCCTGTGAGTCTAGATTTTCGAATCCGACGCATAACTGATGCTTAATTGTATTGTTAATGGCCTCCTAATGACGATGGAACACTCACATTGAGTCTAGTTTCAATACATCGTCCTCCAGCCGACTTGTCTCCAAAGGTCTATTGCTGACTCGGGCACCTTATGGTCGTTCTCCTGTGAGTCTAGGCTTTCGAATCCGACACATAACTGATAGCTAATTGTAACGTTCTGGGCCTCCTAACGAAGATGGAACACTCAAATTGCGTCGAGATGCAATACATGTACTACAGCCGACTAGTCTCCAAGGGTCTATTGCTGCCTCGGGTACCTTATGGTCGTTCCCATGTGAGTCTAACTTTTCGAATCAGACGCAAAACTTATAGTTAATTGTACGGTTAAGGGCCTCCTAATGACGATGGAACACTCAAATTGCGTCGAGATTTAATACATCGCCCTTTAGCCAACTTGCCTCCAAGGGGATAATGCTGCCTCCGGTACCTTATGGTCGTTCTCCTCAGAGTCTAACTTTTCGAATCAGACGCAAAACTTATAGTTAATTGTACGGTTAAGGGCCTCCTAATGACGATGGAACACTCTAATTCCGTCGAGATTCAATACATCGTCCTCCAGCCGACTTATCTACAAGGGGATATTGCTGCCTCGGGCAACTTATGATCCGTCTCCTGTTAGTCTAGATTTTCGTATCAGACGCAAAACTGATGGTTAATTGTGACGTTAATGGCCTCCTAATGACGATGGAACACTCAAATTGCGTCTAGATTCAAGACATCGACATTCAGCCGACTTGTCTCCAAGGGTCTATTGCTGCCTCGGGCACCTTATGGTCGTTCTCCTGTGAGTCTAGTCTTTCGAATCCGACGCTAAAGTGATTGTTAATTGTAACGTTCCGGGCTTCCTAAAGTTGATGGAACACTCAAATTACGTCCAGAATCAATACATCGTCCTCCAGCCGACTAGTCTCCAAGGGTCTACTGCTGCGTCGGGCACCTTATTGTCGTTCTCCTGTGGGTCTAGGTTTTCGAATCCGACGCATAGCTGATAGTTAATTGTAGCGTTCAGCACCTCCTAATGACGATGGAACACTCAAATTACGTCGAGATTCAATACATCGTCATTCAGCCGACTTGTCTTCAAGGGTCTATTGCTGCCTCTGGCACCTTATGGTCGTTCTCCTGTGAGTCTAGATTTTAGAATCCGACGCAAAACTGATAGTTAATTTAACGTTCAGGGCCTCCTAATGACGATGGATCACTCAAATTACGTCGAGATTCAATACATCGTCCTCCAGCCGACTTGTCTCCAAGGGGTATTGCTGCCTCGGGCACCATATTATACGTCTCCTGTGAGTCTAGATCTTCGTATCCGACGCAAAACTGATAGTTAATTGTAATGTTCAACGCCCCCTAATGACGATGGACCACTCAAATTGCGTCGAGGTTCAATACATCGTCCTCCAGCCGACTTGCCTCCAAGGGGATATTGCTGCCTCCGGGACCTTATGGTCGTTATCCTCAGAGTCTAGATTTTCGAATCCGACCCCAAACTGATAGTTAATTGTCAAGATCTGGGTCTCCGAATGACGATGGAACACTCAAATTGCGTCGCGATTCAATACATCGTCATCCAGCCGACTTGTCTCAAAGGGTCTACTGCTGCCCCTCGCTGCACCTGTGCGTCTAGATTTTCGAATCCGACGCATAGCTGATAGTTAATTGTAACGTTCAGCACCTACTAATGACGATGGAACACTCAAATTGCGTCGAGATTCAATACACGTCAAGGCTTTATTGCTGCCTCGGGCACCTTATGGTCGTTCTCCTATGAGTCTAGATTTTAGAATCCGACGCAGAACTGATAGTTAATTGTAACGTTCAGGGACTCCTAATGACGATGGAACACTCAAATTGCGTCGAGATGCAATATATCGACCTCCAGTGGACTTGTCTCCAAGGGTCTATTTCTGCCTCGGGCGCCTGTGAGTCTAGATTTTCGAATCCGACGCATTGCTCATAGTTCATTGTAACGTTCAGGGCCTCCTAATGACGATGGAACACTCAAATTACGTCGAGATTCAATACATCGTCCTCCAGCCGACTTGTCTCCAAGCGTATATTGCTGCCTCGGGCACCATATGGTCCGTCTCTTACGACTCTAGATTTTCGTATCCGACCCAAAACTGATAGTTAATTGTAACGTTCAGCGCCTCCTAATGACGATGGAACACTCAAATTGCGTCGAGATTCCTTACATCGTCCTCCAGCCGAATTATCTACAAGGGGATATTGCAACTTATGATCCGTCTCCTGTGAGTCTAGATTTTCGTATCCGACGCATAACTGATAGTTAATTGTAAGTTTCAGCGCCTCTTAATGACGATGGAACACTCAAATTGCGTCGAGAATCAATACATCGTCCTCCAGCCGACTTGTCCCCAAGGGTCTATTGCTGCCTCGGGCACCTTGTGGTCGTTCTCCAGTGAGTCTAGATTTTAGAATCCGACGCAAAACTGATAGTTAATTGTCACGTTCTGTGTCTCCTAATGACGATGGAACACTCTAATTGCGTCGCGAATCAATACATCGTCCTCCAGCCGACTTGTCTCCGTGGGGATATTGCTGCCTCGGGCACTTTATGGTCGTTCTCCTCAGTCTAGATTTTCGAATCCGACGCAATCCTGATAGTTAATTGTACCGTTCAGGTACTCCTAATGACGATGGAACACTCAAATTGCGTCGAGCATCAATTCATCGTCATCCAGCCGACTAGTCTCCAAGGGTCTACTGCTGCCTAGGGCTCCTTATGGTCGTACTCCTGTGAGTCTAGATTTTCGAATCCGACGCATAGCTGATAGTTTATTGTAACGTTCTGCACCTACTAATGACGATGGAACACTCAAATTGCGTCGAGATTCAATACACGTCATTCAGCCGACTTATCTTCAGGGCTTTATTGCTACCTCGGGCACCTTATGGTCGTTCTCCTGTGAGTCTAGATTTTAGAATCCGACGCAAAACTGATAGTTAATTGTAAGGTTCAGCGCCTCCTAATGACGGTGGAACACTCAAATTGCGTCGAGAATCAATACATCGTCCTCCAGCCGACTTGTCTCCAAGGGTCTATTGCTGCCTCGGGTACCTTATGGTCGTTCCCATGTGAGTCTAAATTTTCGAATCACACGCAAAACTTATAGTCAATTGTACGGTTAAGGGCCTCCTAATGACGATGGAACACTCAAATTGCGTCGAGATTTAATACATCGCCCTTTAGCCAACTTGCCTCCAAGGGGATATTGCTGCCTCCGGTACCTTATGGTCGTTCTCCTCAGAGTCTAGATTTTCGAATCCGACGCATATCTGATAAATAATTGTAAGGTTCAGTGCCTCCTAATGACGATGGAACACTCAAATTCCGTCGAGATTCAATACATCGTCCTCTAGCCGACTTATCTACAAGGGGATATTGCTGCCTCGGGCAACTTATGATCCGTCTCCTGTTAGTCTAGATTTTCGAATCAGACGCAAAACTGATGGTTAATTGTGACGTTAATGGCCTCCTAATGACGATGGAAAACTCAAATTGCGTCTAGATTCAAGACATCGTCATTCAGCCGACTTGTCTCCAAGGGTCTATTGCTGCCTCGGGCACCTTATGGTCGTTCTCCTGTGAGTCTAGTCTTTCGAATCCGACGCTAAAGTGATTGTTAATTGTAACGTTCAGGGCTTCCTAAAGACGATGGAACACTCAAATTACGTCCAGAATCAATACATCGTCCTCCAGCCGACTAGTCTCCAAGGGTCTACTGCTGCGTCGGGCACCTTATTGTCGTTCTCCTGTGGGTCTAGGTTTTCGAATCCGACGCATAGCTGATAGTTAATTGTAGCGTTCAGCACCTCCTAATGACGATGGAACACTCAAATTGCGTCGAGATTCAATACATCGTCATTCAGCCGACTTGTCTTCAAGGGTCTATTGCTGCCTCTGGCACCTTATGGTCGTTCTCCTGTGAGTCTAGATTTTAGAATCCGACGCAAAACTGATAGTTAATTTAACGTTCAGGGCCTCCTAATGACGATGGATCACTCAAATTACGTCGAGATTCAATACATCGTCCTCCAGCCGACTTGTCTCCAAGGGGTATTGCTGCCTCGGGCACCATATTATACGTCTCCTGTGAGTCTAGATCTTCGTATCCGACGCAAAACTGATAGTTAATTGTAAAGTTCAACGCCCCCTAATGACGATGGACCACTCTAATTGCGTCGAGGTTCAATACATCGTCCTCCAGCCGACTTGCCTCCAAGGGGATATTGCTGCCTCCGGGACCTTATGGTCGTTATCCTCAGAGTCTACATTTTCGAATCCGACCCCAAACTGATAGTTAATTGTCAAATTCTGGGTCTCCGAATGACGATGGAACACTCAAATTGCGTCGCGATTCAATACATCGTCATCCAGCCGACTTGTCTCAAAGGGTCTACTGCTGCCCCTCGCTGCACCTGTGCGTCTAGATTTTCGAATCAGACGCAAAACTGATAGTTAATTGTAACGTTCAGGGACTCCTAATGACGATGGAACACTCAAATTGCGTCGAGATGCAATATATCGACCTCCAGTCGACTTGTCTCGAAGGGTCTATTGCTGCCTCGGGCACCTTATGGTCGTTCTCCTGTGAGTCTAGATTTTCGAATCCGACGCATTCCTGATAGTTCATTGTATCGTTCAGGGCCTCCTAATGACGATCGAACAATCAAATTACGTCGAGATTCAATACATCGTCCTCCAGCCGACTTGTCTCCAAGCGTATATTGCTGCCTCGGGCACCATATGGTCCGTCTCTTACGACTCTAGATTTTCGTATCCGACCCAAAACTGATAGTTAATTGTAACGTTCAGCGCCTCCTAATGACGATGGAACACTCAAATTGCGTCGAGATTCCTTACATCGTCCTCCAGCCGACTTATCTACAAGGGGATATTGCTGCCTCGGGCAACTTATGATCCGTCTCCTGTGAGTCTAGATTTTCGTATCCGACGCATAACTGATAGTTAATTGTAAGTTTCAGCGCCTCTTAATGACGATGGAACAGTCAAATTGCGTCGAGATTCAATACATCGTCCCCCAGCCGACTTGTATCCAAGGGTCTATTGCTGCCTCGAGCACCTTATGGTCGTTCTCCTGTGAGTCTAAATTTTCGAGTCAGACGCAATACTTATAGTTAATTGTAACGGTAAGCGGCTCATAATGACGATGGAACACTCAAATTGCTTTGAGATTCAATACATCGTCCTCCAGCCGACTTGCCTCCAAGGGGATATTGCTGCCTCCGGCACCTTATGGTCGTTATCCTCAGAGTCTAGATTTTCGAATCCGACCCCAAACCGAAAGTTAATTGTCACGTTCTGGGTCTCCTAATGACGATGGAACACTCAAATTGCGCCTCCAGCCGACTTGTCCAAAGGGCCTATTGCTGCCCCTCGCACCTTATGGTCGTGCACCTGTGCGTCTAGATTTTCGAATCAGACGCAAAACTGATAGTTAATTGTAACGTTCAGGGACTCCTACTGACGATGCAACACTCAAATTGCGTCGAGATGCTATACATCGTACTCCAGCCGACCTGTCACCAAGGGTCTATTGCTGCCTTTGGCACCTAATGGTCGTTCTCCTCTGAGTCTAGATTTTCGAATCCGACGCATAGCTGATCGTTAATTGTAACGTTCAGCGCCTCCAAATGACATTGGAAAAATCAAATTGCGTCGACATTCAATACATCGTCATTCAGCCGACTTGTCTCCAAGGGTCTATTCCTGACTCGGGCACCTTATGGTCGTTCTCCTGTGAGTCTAGATTTTCGAATCCTATGCAAAACTGATAGTTAATTGTAACGTTCAGCGGCTCCTAATGACGATGGAACACTCAAATTGCGTCGCGATTCAATACATCGTTCTCCAGCCGACCTCTCTCCAAGGATCTATTTCTGCATCTGGCACTTAATGGTCGTGCTCCTGTGCGTCTAGATTTTCAAATCCGACGCAAAACTGATAGTTAATTGTGACATTAAGGGCCTCCTAATTTCGATGGAACACTCAAATAGCGTCGAGATTCAATAGAACGTCCTCCAGCCGACTTGTCTACAAGGGGATATTGTTGACTTGGGCACCATACGGTGAGTCTAGATTTTCGTATCCGACGCGAAACTGCTAATTAATTGTAACGTTCATGGCCTCCTAATGACGATGGAACACTCAAATGACGTCGAGATTCAATCCATCGTTCTCCAGCCGACTTGTCTCCAAGGGGATATTGCTGCCTCGGGCACCATTTGGTCCGTCACCTGTGAGTCTAGATTTTCGTATCCGACGCAAAACTGATGGGTAATTGTAACGTTCGGCGCCTCCAAATGACGATGGAACACTCAAATTGCGTCGAGATTCAATACATCGTACTCCAGCCGACTTGCCACCAAGGGTCTGTTGCTGCCTCGGGCACCTAATGTTCGTTCCGCTGTGAGTCTAAATTTTCGAATCAGACGCATCACTTATAGTTAGTTTTAACTTTTGAGGCATCCTAATGACGATGGAACACGCAAATTTGGTCGAGGTTCAATGCATCGTCCTCCAGCCGATTTGTCTCCAAGGGTCTATTGCTGACTCGGGCACCTTATGGTCGTTCTCCTCTGAGTCTAGATTTTCGAATCCGAAGCATAACTGATAGTTAATTGTAATGTTCAGCGCCTCCTAGTGACAATGGAACGCTCAAACTGCTTCCAGACTCAATACATCGTCCTTCAGCAGACTTATCTCCAAGAGTCTATTGCTGCCTCGGGCACCTTATGGTGGTTCTACTGGGAGTCTAGATTTTCGAATCCGACGCAAAACCGATAGTTAATTGAAAGATTCAGGCCCTCCTAATGACGATGGAACACTCAAATTACGTCGAGATGCAATACATCGACCTCCAGCCGACTTGTCTCCAAGGGTCTATTGCTGCCTCGGGCACCTTATGGTCGCTCTCATGTGAGTCTAGATTTTCGAATCCGACGCATAACTGATATTTAATTGTAATGTTAAGGGCCTCCTAATGACGATGGAACACTCAAATTGCGGCGAGATTCAATACATCGTCCTCCAGCCGACTTGTCTCCAAGGGGATATTGCTGCCTCGGGCACCATATGGTCCGTCTCCTGTGAGTTTAGATTTTCGAATCCGACGCGAAACTGACCGTTAATTGTAACATTCAGGGCTTCCTAATGACGATGGAACAGTCAAATTTTGTCGAGATTCAATACATCGTCCTTCAGACGACTTGTCTCCAAGGGTGTATTGCTGCCTCGGTCACCTGATTTTCATTCTCCTGTGAGTCTAGATTTTCCATTCCGACGCTAAACCTGTAGTTAATTGGTTAGTTCCTAGCCTCCTAATGACCATGGAACACTCATATTTTGTCGAGATTCAATACATCGTCCTTCAGACGAATTGTCTCCAAGAGTCTATTGCTGCCTCGGTCGTTCACCTGTGTGTCTATATTTTCAAATCAGACTCATAACTGATTGTAAATTGTAACGTTCAGCGCCTCCTAATGACGATGGAACACTCAAATTACGTCGGGATCCAATTCAACGTCTTCCAGGCGACTTGTCTCCAAGGGTCTGTTGCTGCCTCGGGCACTATATGATCGTTCTCCTGTGAGTCTAGAGTTTCGAACCCGACGCAAAACTGACAGTTAATTGTAACGTTCAGCGCCTCCTAATGACGATGGAACACTCAAATTGCGTCGAGATTCAATACATCGACCTCCAGCCGACCTGTCTCCAAGGGGATATTGCTGTCTCGTGCACCATACGATACTTCTCCAGTGAGTCTAGATTTTCGAATCAGACTCGAAACTGATTGTTAATTGTAACGTTCAGGGCCTCCTAATGACGATGGATCGCTCAAATTGCGTCGCGATTCAATACATCGTCTACCAGCCAACTTGTCTCCAAGGGTCAATTGCTGCCTCGCGCACCTTACGGGCGTTCTCCTGTGAGTCTAGATTTTTAAATCCGACGCAAAACTGATTGTTAATTGTAACATTCAGGGCCTCCTAGTTACGATGGAACACTCAAATTGCGTCGCGATCGAAATCATCGTCCTCCAGCCGAGTTGTCTCCAAGCGTCTATTGCTGCCTGGGGCACCTTTTGATCGTTCTCCTGTAAGTCTAGATTTTCGAATCCGACGCGAAACTGATAGTTAATTGTAACGTTCAGGGCCTCCTAATGACGATGGAACACTAAGATTGTGTCGATAGTCAATACATCGACCTCCAGCCGACTTGTCTACAAAGGGATATTGCCGCCTCCGGCTCCATGTGGTCCGTCTCCTGTGAGTCTAGATTTTCGAATCCGGCGCGAAACTGATTGTTAATTGTAACGTTCAGGGCCTCCTAAAGACGATGGAACACTCAATTTGCGTCGAGAGTCAATGCATGGACCTCCTACCCACTTGTCTAGAAGGGGATATGCAGCCTCGGGTTCCATGTGGTCCGTGTCCTGTGAGTCTAGATTTTCGAATCCGCCGCGATACTGCTAGTTATTTGTAACGTTCAGTGCCTCCTAATGACGTTGGAACACTCAAATTGCGTGGAGATTCATTACACCGTCGTTCAGCCGACTTGTTTCCAAGTGTTTATTGCTGCCTCGGGCACCTTATGGTGGTTCTCCTGTGAGTCTAGATTTTAGAATCCGACGCAAAACCGATAGTTAATTGTAACGATCAGGGCCTCTTTATGACGATGGATCACTCAAATTACGTTGAGATTCGAAACATCGTCCTCCAGCCGACTTGTCTCCAAGGGGATATTGCTGCCTACGGCGGTCCGTCTCCTGTGAGTCTAGATTTTCGAATCCGACGCAAAACTGATAGTTAATTGTGACATTAAGGGCCTCCCAATGACGATGGAAAACTCAAGTTGCGTCGAGATTCAATACATCGGAATCCTGCTAATTTGTCTCCAAGGGGCTGTTGCTGCCTCGGGCATCTTATGGTAGTTCTCCTGTGCGTCTAGATTTTCAAATCCGACGCAAAACTGATAGTTAATTGTAACGTTAATGGCATCCTAATAAAAATGGAACACTCAAATTGCGTCGAGATTCAATACATCTTCCTTCAGCCGACTTGTCTCCAAGAGTCTATTGCTCCTGTGAGTCTAGATTCTCGATTCCGACGCGAAACTACTAGTTAATTGTAACGTTCAGTGCCACCTAATGACGTTGGAACACTCAAATTACGTCGAGATTCATTACACCGTCCTTCAGCCGACTTGTCTCCAAGAGTCTATTGCTGCCTCGGGCACCTTATGGTGGCTCTGTTGTGAGTCTAGAATTTCGTATCCGACGCAAAGATGATAGTTAATTGTAACGTTCATGGCCTCCTAATGACGATGGAACACTCAAATTGCGTCGAGATTCAATACATAGTCATTCAGCAGACTTGTCTCCATTGCTGCCTCGGGCACCTTATGGTTGTTCTCTTGTGAGGCTAGATTAAAGAATCCGATGCAAAACCGATAGTTAATTGTAACGTCCTGGGCCTCATAATGACGATGGAACACTCAAATTACGTCGAGATTCAATACATCGTCCTCCAGCCGACTTGTCTCCATGGGGATATTGCTGCCTCGGGCGGTCCGTCTCCTGTGAGTCTAGATTTTCGAATCCGACGCAAAACTGATAGTTAATTGTAACGTTCAGGGTCTCCTAATGACGATGGAACACTCAAATTGCGTCACGATTCAATACATCGTCCTCCAGCCGACTTCTCTCAAAGGATCTATTTCTGCAACTTTCACTTTATGGTCGTGCTCCTGTGCGTCTAGATTTTCAAATCCGACGCAAGACTGATAGTTAATTGTGACATTAAGGGCCTCCTAATGACGATGGAACACTCAAATTGCGTCGAGATTCAATAGATCGTCCTCCAGCCGACTTGTCTCCAAGGGGTGCCTTGGGCACCATATGGCCGTCTCCGGTGAGTCTAGATTTTCGTATCCGGCGCGAAACTGCTAGTTATTTGTAACGTTCAGGGCCTCCTAATGACGATGGAACACTCAAATTGCGTCGTGATTCAATACATCTTCCTTCAGCCGACTTGTCTCCAAGAGTCTATTGCTGCCTCGGGCACCTTATGGTGGTTCTCCTGTGAGTCTAGATTTTCGAATCCGACGCAAAGCTGATAGTTAATTGTAACGTTCATCTTCTAATAATGACGATGGAACACTCAAATTGCGTCGAGATGCAATACATCGACCTCCAGCCGACTAGTCTCTAAGGGTCTATTGCTGCATCGTTCAGCTTATGGTCGTTCTCCTGTGAGTCTAAATTTTCGAATCAGACGCAAAACTAATAGTTAATTGTAACGTTAAGGGCTTCCTAATGATGATGGAACACTCCAATTGCGTCGAGATTCAATACGTCGTCATTCAGCCGACATGTCTCCAAGGGTCTATTGCTGCCTCTGGAACCTAATGATCGGGCTCCTGTGCGTCTAGATTTTCAAATCCGACGCAAAACTGATAGTTAATTGTAATGTTAATGGCATCCTAATAAAAATGGAACACTCAAATTGCGTCGAGATTCAATACATCGTCCTCCAGCCGACTTGTCTCCAAGGGGATATTGCTGCCTTGGGCACCATATGGTCCGTCTCCTGTGAGTCTAGATTTTCGAATCCGACGCGAGACTGCTAGTTACTTGTAACGTTCAGGTCATCCTAATGACGATGGAACACTCAAATTGCGTCGACATTCAATACATCTTCCTTCAGCCGACTTGTCTCCAAGAGTCTATTGCTGCCTCGGGCGCCTTATGGTGGTTCTCCTGTGAGTCTAGATTTTCGAATCAGACGCAAAACTGATAGTTATTTGTAACGTTCATTGCCTTCTAATGACGTTGGAACACTCAAATTGCGTCGAGATTCATTACACCGTCCTTCAGCCGACTTGTCTCCAAGAGTCTATTGCTGCCTCGGGCACCTTATGGTGGTTCTCCTGTGAGTCTAGATTTTAGAATCCGACGCATATCTGATAAATAATTGTAAGGTTCAGTGCCTCCTAATGACGATGGAACACTCAAATTCCGTCGAGATTCAATACATCGTCCTCTAGCCGACTTATCTACAAGGGGATATTGCTGCCTCGGGCAACTTATGATCCGTCTCCTGTTAGTCTAGATTTTCGAATCAGACGCAAAACTGATGGTTAATTGTGACGTTAATGGCCTCCTAATGACGATGGAAAACTCAAATTGCGTCTAGATTCAAGACATCGTCATTCAGCCGACTTGTCTCCAAGGGTCTATTGCTGCCTCGGGCACCTTATGGTCGTTCTCCTGTGAGTCTAGTCTTTCGAATCCGACGCTAAAGTGATTGTTAATTGTAACGTTCAGGGCTTCCTAAAGACGATGGAACACTCAAATTACGTCCAGAATCAATACATCGTCCTCCAGCCGACTAGTCTCCAAGGGTCTACTGCTGCGTCGGGCACCTTATTGTCGTTCTCCTGTGGGTCTAGGTTTTCGAATCCGACGCATAGCTGATAGTTAATTGTAGCGTTCAGCACCTCCTAATGACGATGGAACACTCAAATTGCGTCGAGATTCAATACATCGTCATTCAGCCGACTTGTCTTCAAGGGTCTATTGCTGCCTCTGGCACCTTATGGTCGTTCTCCTGTGAGTCTAGATTTTAGAATCCGACGCAAAACTGATAGTTAATTTAACGTTCAGGGCCTCCTAATGACGATGGATCACTCAAATTACGTCGAGATTCAATACATCGTCCTCCAGCCGACTTGTCTCCAAGGGGTATTGCTGCCTCGGGCACCATATTATACGTCTCCTGTGAGTCTAGATCTTCGTATCCGACGCAAAACTGATAGTTAATTGTAAAGTTCAACGCCCCCTAATGACGATGGACCACTCTAATTGCGTCGAGGTTCAATACATCGTCCTCCAGCCGACTTGCCTCCAAGGGGATATTGCTGCCTCCGGGACCTTATGGTCGTTATCCTCAGAGTCTACATTTTCGAATCCGACCCCAAACTGATAGTTAATTGTCAAATTCTGGGTCTCCGAATGACGATGGAACACTCAAATTGCGTCGCGATTCAATACATCGTCATCCAGCCGACTTGTCTCAAAGGGTCTACTGCTGCCCCTCGCTGCACCTGTGCGTCTAGATTTTCGAATCAGACGCAAAACTGATAGTTAATTGTAACGTTCAGGGACTCCTAATGACGATGGAACACTCAAATTGCGTCGAGATGCAATATATCGACCTCCAGTCGACTTGTCTCGAAGGGTCTATTGCTGCCTCGGGCACCTTATGGTCGTTCTCCTGTGAGTCTAGATTTTCGAATCCGACGCATTCCTGATAGTTCATTGTATCGTTCAGGGCCTCCTAATGACGATCGAACAATCAAATTACGTCGAGATTCAATACATCGTCCTCCAGCCGACTTGTCTCCAAGCGTATATTGCTGCCTCGGGCACCATATGGTCCGTCTCTTACGACTCTAGATTTTCGTATCCGACCCAAAACTGATAGTTAATTGTAACGTTCAGCGCCTCCTAATGACGATGGAACACTCAAATTGCGTCGAGATTCCTTACATCGTCCTCCAGCCGACTTATCTACAAGGGGATATTGCTGCCTCGGGCAACTTATGATCCGTCTCCTGTGAGTCTAGATTTTCGTATCCGACGCATAACTGATAGTTAATTGTAAGTTTCAGCGCCTCTTAATGACGATGGAACAGTCAAATTGCGTCGAGATTCAATACATCGTCCCCCAGCCGACTTGTATCCAAGGGTCTATTGCTGCCTCGAGCACCTTATGGTCGTTCTCCTGTGAGTCTAAATTTTCGAGTCAGACGCAATACTTATAGTTAATTGTAACGGTAAGCGGCTCATAATGACGATGGAACACTCAAATTGCTTTGAGATTCAATACATCGTCCTCCAGCCGACTTGCCTCCAAGGGGATATTGCTGCCTCCGGCACCTTATGGTCGTTATCCTCAGAGTCTAGATTTTCGAATCCGACCCCAAACCGAAAGTTAATTGTCACGTTCTGGGTCTCCTAATGACGATGGAACACTCAAATTGCGCCTCCAGCCGACTTGTCCAAAGGGCCTATTGCTGCCCCTCGCACCTTATGGTCGTGCACCTGTGCGTCTAGATTTTCGAATCAGACGCAAAACTGATAGTTAATTGTAACGTTCAGGGACTCCTACTGACGATGCAACACTCAAATTGCGTCGAGATGCTATACATCGTACTCCAGCCGACCTGTCACCAAGGGTCTATTGCTGCCTTTGGCACCTAATGGTCGTTCTCCTCTGAGTCTAGATTTTCGAATCCGACGCATAGCTGATCGTTAATTGTAACGTTCAGCGCCTCCAAATGACATTGGAAAAATCAAATTGCGTCGACATTCAATACATCGTCATTCAGCCGACTTGTCTCCAAGGGTCTATTCCTGACTCGGGCACCTTATGGTCGTTCTCCTGTGAGTCTAGATTTTCGAATCCTATGCAAAACTGATAGTTAATTGTAACGTTCAGCGGCTCCTAATGACGATGGAACACTCAAATTGCGTCGCGATTCAATACATCGTTCTCCAGCCGACCTCTCTCCAAGGATCTATTTCTGCATCTGGCACTTAATGGTCGTGCTCCTGTGCGTCTAGATTTTCAAATCCGACGCAAAACTGATAGTTAATTGTGACATTAAGGGCCTCCTAATTTCGATGGAACACTCAAATAGCGTCGAGATTCAATAGAACGTCCTCCAGCCGACTTGTCTACAAGGGGATATTGTTGACTTGGGCACCATACGGTGAGTCTAGATTTTCGTATCCGACGCGAAACTGCTAATTAATTGTAACGTTCATGGCCTCCTAATGACGATGGAACACTCAAATGACGTCGAGATTCAATCCATCGTTCTCCAGCCGACTTGTCTCCAAGGGGATATTGCTGCCTCGGGCACCATTTGGTCCGTCACCTGTGAGTCTAGATTTTCGTATCCGACGCAAAACTGATGGGTAATTGTAACGTTCGGCGCCTCCAAATGACGATGGAACACTCAAATTGCGTCGAGATTCAATACATCGTACTCCAGCCGACTTGCCACCAAGGGTCTGTTGCTGCCTCGGGCACCTAATGTTCGTTCCGCTGTGAGTCTAAATTTTCGAATCAGACGCATCACTTATAGTTAGTTTTAACTTTTGAGGCATCCTAATGACGATGGAACACGCAAATTTGGTCGAGGTTCAATGCATCGTCCTCCAGCCGATTTGTCTCCAAGGGTCTATTGCTGACTCGGGCACCTTATGGTCGTTCTCCTCTGAGTCTAGATTTTCGAATCCGAAGCATAACTGATAGTTAATTGTAATGTTCAGCGCCTCCTAGTGACAATGGAACGCTCAAACTGCTTCCAGACTCAATACATCGTCCTTCAGCAGACTTATCTCCAAGAGTCTATTGCTGCCTCGGGCACCTTATGGTGGTTCTACTGGGAGTCTAGATTTTCGAATCCGACGCAAAACCGATAGTTAATTGAAAGATTCAGGCCCTCCTAATGACGATGGAACACTCAAATTACGTCGAGATGCAATACATCGACCTCCAGCCGACTTGTCTCCAAGGGTCTATTGCTGCCTCGGGCACCTTATGGTCGCTCTCATGTGAGTCTAGATTTTCGAATCCGACGCATAACTGATATTTAATTGTAATGTTAAGGGCCTCCTAATGACGATGGAACACTCAAATTGCGGCGAGATTCAATACATCGTCCTCCAGCCGACTTGTCTCCAAGGGGATATTGCTGCCTCGGGCACCATATGGTCCGTCTCCTGTGAGTTTAGATTTTCGAATCCGACGCGAAACTGACCGTTAATTGTAACATTCAGGGCTTCCTAATGACGATGGAACAGTCAAATTTTGTCGAGATTCAATACATCGTCCTTCAGACGACTTGTCTCCAAGGGTGTATTGCTGCCTCGGTCACCTGATTTTCATTCTCCTGTGAGTCTAGATTTTCCATTCCGACGCTAAACCTGTAGTTAATTGGTTAGTTCCTAGCCTCCTAATGACCATGGAACACTCATATTTTGTCGAGATTCAATACATCGTCCTTCAGACGAATTGTCTCCAAGAGTCTATTGCTGCCTCGGTCGTTCACCTGTGTGTCTATATTTTCAAATCAGACTCATAACTGATTGTAAATTGTAACGTTCAGCGCCTCCTAATGACGATGGAACACTCAAATTACGTCGGGATCCAATTCAACGTCTTCCAGGCGACTTGTCTCCAAGGGTCTGTTGCTGCCTCGGGCACTATATGATCGTTCTCCTGTGAGTCTAGAGTTTCGAACCCGACGCAAAACTGACAGTTAATTGTAACGTTCAGCGCCTCCTAATGACGATGGAACACTCAAATTGCGTCGAGATTCAATACATCGACCTCCAGCCGACCTGTCTCCAAGGGGATATTGCTGTCTCGTGCACCATACGATACTTCTCCAGTGAGTCTAGATTTTCGAATCAGACTCGAAACTGATTGTTAATTGTAACGTTCAGGGCCTCCTAATGACGATGGATCGCTCAAATTGCGTCGCGATTCAATACATCGTCTACCAGCCAACTTGTCTCCAAGGGTCAATTGCTGCCTCGCGCACCTTACGGGCGTTCTCCTGTGAGTCTAGATTTTTAAATCCGACGCAAAACTGATTGTTAATTGTAACATTCAGGGCCTCCTAGTTACGATGGAACACTCAAATTGCGTCGCGATCGAAATCATCGTCCTCCAGCCGAGTTGTCTCCAAGCGTCTATTGCTGCCTGGGGCACCTTTTGATCGTTCTCCTGTAAGTCTAGATTTTCGAATCCGACGCGAAACTGATAGTTAATTGTAACGTTCAGGGCCTCCTAATGACGATGGTTCACTAAGATTGTGTCGATAGTCAATACATCGACCTCCAGCCGACTTGTCTACAAAGGGATATTGCCGCCTCCGGCTCCATGTGGTCCGTCTCCTGTGAGTCTAGATTTTCGAATCCGGCGCGAAACTGATTGTTAATTGTAACGTTCAGGGCCTCCTAAAGACGATGGAACACTCAATTTGCGTCGAGAGTCAATGCATGGACCTCCTACCCACTTGTCTAGAAGGGGATATGCAGCCTCGGGTTCCATGTGGTCCGTGTCCTGTGAGTCTAGATTTTCGAATCCGCCGCGATACTGCTAGTTATTTGTAACGTTCAGTGCCTCCTAATGACGTTGGAACACTCAAATTGCGTGGAGATTCATTACACCGTCGTTCAGCCGACTTGTTTCCAAGTGTTTATTGCTGCCTCGGGCACCTTATGGTGGTTCTCCTGTGAGTCTAGATTTTAGAATCCGACGCAAAACCGATAGTTAATTGTAACGATCAGGGCCTCTTTATGACGATGGATCACTCAAATTACGTTGAGATTCGAAACATCGTCCTCCAGCCGACTTGTCTCCAAGGGGATATTGCTGCCTACGGCGGTCCGTCTCCTGTGAGTCTAGATTTTCGAATCCGACGCAAAACTGATAGTTAATTGTGACATTAAGGGCCTCCCAATGACGATGGAAAACTCAAGTTGCGTCGAGATTCAATACATCGGAATCCTGCTAATTTGTCTCCAAGGGGCTGTTGCTGCCTCGGGCACCTTATGGTAGTTCTCCTGTGCGTCTAGATTTTCAAATCCGACGCAAAACTGATAGTTAATTGTAACGTTAATGGCATCCTAATAAAAATGGAACACTCAAATTGCGTCGAGATTCAATACATCTTCCTTCAGCCGACTTGTCTCCAAGAGTCTATTGCTCCTGTGAGTCTAGATTCTCGATTCCGACGCGAAACTACTAGTTAATTGTAACGTTCAGTGCCACCTAATGACGTTGGAACACTCAAATTACGTCGAGATTCATTACACCGTCCTTCAGCCGACTTGTCTCCAAGAGTCTATTGCTGCCTCGGGCACCTTATGGTGGCTCTGTTGTGAGTCTAGAATTTCGTATCCGACGCAAAGATGATAGTTAATTGTAACGTTCATGGCCTCCTAATGACGATGGAACACTCAAATTGCGTCGAGATTCAATACATAGTCATTCAGCAGACTTGTCTCCATTGCTGCCTCGGGCACCTTATGGTTGTTCTCTTGTGAGGCTAGATTAAAGAATCCGATGCAAAACCGATAGTTAATTGTAACGTCCTGGGCCTCATAATGACGATGGAACACTCAAATTACGTCGAGATTCAATACATCGTCCTCCAGCCGACTTGTCTCCATGGGGATATTGCTGCCTCGGGCGGTCCGTCTCCTGTGAGTCTAGATTTTCGAATCCGACGCAAAACTGATAGTTAATTGTAACGTTCAGGGTCTCCTAATGACGATGGAACACTCAAATTGCGTCACGATTCAATACATCGTCCTCCAGCCGACTTCTCTCAAAGGATCTATTTCTGCAACTTTCACTTTATGGTCGTGCTCCTGTGCGTCTAGATTTTCAAATCCGACGCAAGACTGATAGTTAATTGTGACATTAAGGGCCTCCTAATGACGATGGAACACTCAAATTGCGTCGAGATTCAATAGATCGTCCTCCAGCCGACTTGTCTCCAAGGGGTGCCTTGGGCACCATATGGCCGTCTCCGGTGAGTCTAGATTTTCGTATCCGGCGCGAAACTGCTAGTTATTTGTAACGTTCAGGGCCTCCTAATGACGATGGAACACTCAAATTGCGTCGTGATTCAATACATCTTCCTTCAGCCGACTTGTCTCCAAGAGTCTATTGCTGCCTCGGGCACCTTATGGTGGTTCTCCTGTGAGTCTAGATTTTCGAATCCGACGCAAAGCTGATAGTTAATTGTAACGTTCATCTTCTAATAATGACGATGGAACACTCAAATTGCGTCGAGATGCAATACATCGACCTCCAGCCGACTAGTCTCTAAGGGTCTATTGCTGCATCGTTCAGCTTATGGTCGTTCTCCTGTGAGTCTAAATTTTCGAATCAGACGCAAAACTAATAGTTAATTGTAACGTTAAGGGCTTCCTAATGATGATGGAACACTCCAATTGCGTCGAGATTCAATACGTCGTCATTCAGCCGACATGTCTCCAAGGGTCTATTGCTGCCTCTGGAACCTAATGATCGGGCTCCTGTGCGTCTAGATTTTCAAATCCGACGCAAAACTGATAGTTAATTGTAATGTTAATGGCATCCTAATAAAAATGGAACACTCAAATTGCGTCGAGATTCAATACATCGTCCTCCAGCCGACTTGTCTCCAAGGGGATATTGCTGCCTTGGGCACCATATGGTCCGTCTCCTGTGAGTCTAGATTTTCGAATCCGACGCGAGACTGCTAGTTACTTGTAACGTTCAGGTCATCCTAATGACGATGGAACACTCAAATTGCGTCGACATTCAATACATCTTCCTTCAGCCGACTTGTCTCCAAGAGTCTATTGCTGCCTCGGGCGCCTTATGGTGGTTCTCCTGTGAGTCTAGATTTTCGAATCAGACGCAAAACTGATAGTTATTTGTAACGTTCATTGCCTTCTAATGACGTTGGAACACTCAAATTGCGTCGAGATTCATTACACCGTCCTTCAGCCGACTTGTCTCCAAGAGTCTATTGCTGCCTCGGGCACCTTATGGTGGTTCTCCTGTGAGTCTAGATTTTAGAATCCGACGCAAAACCGATAGTTAATTGTAACGTACAGGGCCTCCTTATGACGATGGAACACTCAAATTACGTCGAGATTCAATGCATCGTCATCCAGCCGACTCGTCTCCAAGGGGATACTGCTGCATCGGGCGGTCCGTCTGCTGTGAGTCTAGATTTTCGAATCCGACGAAAAACTGATAGTTAATTGTAACGTTCAGGGTCTCTTAATGACGATGGATCACTCAAATTGCGTCGAGATTCAATACATCGTCCTCCAGCCGACTCTCTCCAAGGATCTATTTCTGCATCTGGCACTTAATGGTCGTGCTCCTGTGCGTCTAGATTTTCAAATCTGACGCATAACTGACAGTTAAATGTGACATTAAGGGCCTCCTAATGTCGATGGAACACTCAAAATGCGTCGAGATTCAATAGATCGTCCTCCAGCCGACTTGTCTCCAAGGGGTGCCTTGGGCACCATATGGCCGTCTCCGGTGAATCTAGATTTTCGTATCCGACGCGAAACTGCTAGTTAATTGTAACGTTCAGGGCCTACTAATGGCGATGGAACACTCAAATGACGTCGAGATTCAATCCATCGTTCTCCAGCCGACTTGTCACCAAGGGGATATTGCGGCCTCGGGCACCTAATGTTCGTTCTTCTGTGAGTCTAAATTTTCGAATCAGACGCAACACTTATAGTTAGTTTTAACTTTTAAGTCTTCCTAATGACGATGGACCACGCAAATTTGGTCGAGGTTCAATACATCGTCCTCCAGCGGATTTGTCTCCAAGGGTCTATTGCTGACTCGGGCACCTTATGGTCGCTCTCATGAGAGTCTAGATTTTCGAATCCGATGCATAACTGATAGTTAATTGGAACGGTCATGGCCTCCTAATGACGATGGAACACTCAAATTGCGTCGAGATTCAATACATCGTCATTCAGCCGACTTGTCTCCATTGCTGCCTCGGGCACATTACGGTCGTTCTCCTGTGAGTCTAGATTTTCGAATCCGACGCAAAACTGATAGTTTATTGTAACTAACGTTCAAGGTCTCCTAATGACCATGGAACACTCAAATTGCGTCGTGATGCAATACATTGTCATCCGGCCGACTTGTCTCCAAGGTGATATTGCTGCTTCGGGCACCTTATGGTCGTACTCCAGTGAGTGTAGATTTTCGAATCCGACGCCAAACTGATAGTTAATTGTAAAGTTCAGGCCCTCCTAATGAAGAAGGAACACTCAAATTGCGTCGAGATGCAATACATCGACCTCCAGCCGACTTGTCTCCAAGGCGTTATTGCTGCCTTGGGCACCATTTGGTCCGTCTCCTATGAGTCTAGATTTTCGTATCCGATGCAAAACTGATAGTTAATTGTAAAGATCAAGGCCTCCTAGTGACGATGGAACACTCAAATTGCGTCGAGATTCAATACATCGTCCTCCAGCCGACTTGTCTCCAAGGGTCTATTGCTCCCTCTGGCACCTTATGGTCGTGCTCCTGTGAGTGTAGATTTTCGAATCCGACGCAAAACTGATATTTAATTGTAATGTTAAAGGCCTCCTAATGACGAAGGAACACTCAAATTGCGTCGAGATTCAATACGTCGGGTTCCAGCCGACTTGTCTCCACGGGTCTATTGCGGCCTCGGTCACTTTATGGTCGTTCTCCTGCGATTCTAGATTTTCGAATCCGACTCATAACTGATAGTTAATTGTAACGTTCAGCGCCTCCTAATGACGTTGGAACACTCAAATTGCGTCGAGAATCAATAAATCGTCCTCCAGCCGACTTGTCTCCAAGGGGATATTGCTGCCTCGGGCACCATATGGTCCGTCTCCAGTGAGTTTAGATTTTCGAATCCGACGCGAAACTGCCCGTTAATTGTAACGTTCAGGGCTTCCTAATGACGAAGGAACACTCAAATTGCGTCGAGATTCAATACGTCGGGTTCCAGCCGACTTGTCTCCACGGGTCTATTGCGGCCTCGGTCACTTTATGGTCGTTCTCCTGCGATTCTAGATTTTCGAATCCGACTCATAACTGATAGTTAATTGTAACGTTCAGCGCCTCCTAATGACGATGGAACACTCAAATTGCGACGAGATTCAATACATCGTCCTCCAGTCGACTTGTCTACAAGGGGTTATTGCTGCCTCGGGCAACGTGTGATCCGTCTCCTGTGAGTCTAGATTTTCGAATCCGACACTAAAATGCTAGTTAATTGTAACGTTCATGGCCTCCTAATGACGATGGAACACACAAATTGCGTCGAGATTCAATACTTCGCCATTCAGCCGATTTGTCTCCAAGGGGATATTGCTGCCTCGGGCAAGTTATGGTTCGACCCCTGTGTGTCTAGATTTTCGAATTCGACGCAAAAATGATAGTCAATTGTTACGTTCAGCGCCTCATAATGACGATGGAAACTCAATTTGCGTCGACAGTCAATACATGGACTTCCAGCCCACTTGTCTAGAAGGGGATATGCTGCCTCGGGTTACATGTGGTCCGTGTCCTGTGAGGCTAGATTTTCGAATCCGACGAGATACTGATAGTTAATTGTAACGTTCATGGCCTCCTAATGACGATGGAGCACTCAAATTGCGTCGCGATTCAATACATCGTCCTCCAGCGGACTGGTCTCCAAGGGGATATCGTTGCCACGGGCACCTTATGTGAGTCTAGATTTTCGAATCCGACGAAAAACTGATAGTTAATTGTAACATTCGGGGCCTCCTAATGGCGATGGAACACTCAAATTACGTCGGGATCCAATTCATCGTCCTCCAGGCGACTTGTCTCCAAGAGTCTATTACTGCCTTGGTCACTATTTGACCGTTCTCCTGTGAGTGTAGAGTTTCGAACCCGACGCAAAACTGACAGTTAATTGTAACGTTCAGGGCCTCCTAATGACGATGGAACACTAAGATTGTGTCGATAGTCAATACATCGATCTCCAGCCGACTTGTCTACAAAGGGATATTGCCGCCTCGGGCTCCATGTGATCCGTTTCCTGTGAGTCTAGATTTTCGAATCGGGCGCGAATCTGATTGTTTATTGTAACGTTCAGGGCCTCCTAAAGACGATGGAACACTCAAATTGAGTCGAGATTCAATACATCGTCCTTCAGCCGACTTGTCTCCAAGGGTCTATTGCTGACTCGGTCACCTTATGGTCGATCTCCAGTGAGTGTAGATTTTCTAATCCGACGCAAAACTGATTGTTAATTGTAACGTTCAGGGCCTCCTAATGACGATGAAACACTCAAATTGAATCGAGTTTCAATACATCGTCTACCAGCCGACTTGTATCCAAGGGAATACTGCTGTTTCGATCAACATATGATCCTTCTCCTGTAAGTAGATTATCGATTCCGACGCTAAAATGATAGTTAATTGTAACTTTCAGTGCCTCCTAATGACGATGGAACACTCAAATTGCGTCGAGTGTCAATACATCGTCCTCCAGCCGACTTGTCTCCGAGGGTCTATTCCTGCCTCGGGCACCTTATGGTCGTTCTCCTGTGAGTCTAGATTTTCTAATCCGACGCAAAACTGATTGTTAATTGTAACGTTCAGGGCCTCCTATTGACGATGGAAAACTCAAATTGCGTCGAGATTCAATACATCGGCATCCAGCTAACTTGTCTCCAAGGGTCTGTTGCTGCCTCGGGCACCTTATGGTCGTTCTCCTGTGAGTCTAGATTTTCGAATCCGACGCAAAAATGATAGTCAATTGTTACGTTCAGCGCCTCCTAATGAAGACGGAACACTGAATTTGCGTCGAGAGTCAACGCATGGACCTCCTGCCCACTTGTCTAGAACGGTTCCATGTGGTCCGTGTCCTGTGAGTCTAGATTTTCGAATCCGTCGAGATACTGATAGTTAATTGTAACGTTCATGGCCTCCTAATGACGATGGAGCTCTCAAATTGCGTCGCGATTCAATACAGCGTCCTCCAGCGGACTGGTCTCCAAGGGGATCTTGCTGCCACGGACACATTATGTTAGTCTATATTTTCGAATCCGACGAAAAACTGATAGAAGTAACATTCAGGGCCTCCTAATGACGATGGAACACTCAAATTGCGTCGAGTGTCAATACATCGTCCTCCAGCCGACTTGTCTCCAAGGGTCTATTCCTGCCTCGTGCACCTTATGGTCGTTCTCCTGTGAGTCTAGATTTTCCAATCCGACGCAAAACTGATAGTTAATTGTGACATTAAGGGCCTCCTAATTTCGATGGAACACTCAAATAGCGTCGAGATTCAATAGAACGTCCTCCAGCCGACTTGTCTACAAGGGGATATTGTTGCCTTGGGCACCATATGGCCGTCTACGGTGAGTCTAGATTTTCGTATCCGACGCATAACTGATGGTTAATTGTAACGTTCGGCGCCTCCAAATGACGATGCAACACTCAAATTGCGTCGAGATTCAATACATCGTACTCCAGCCGACTTGCCACCAAGGGTCTGTTGCTGCCTCGGGCACCTAATGTTCGTTCCGCTGTGAGTCTAAATTTTCGAATCAGACGCATCACTTATAGTTAGTTTTAACTTTTAAGGCATCCTAATGACGATGGAACACGCAAATTTGGTCGAGGTTCAATGCATCGCCCTCCAGCCGATTTGTCTCCAAGGGTCTATTGCTGACTCGGGCACCTTATGGTCGTTCTCCTCTGAGTCTAGATTTTCGAATCCGAAGCATAACTGATAGTTAATTGTAATGTTCAGCGCCTCCTAGTGACAATGGAACGCTCAAACTGCTTCCAGACTCAATACATCGTCCTTCAGCAGACTTGTCTCCAAGAGTCTATTGCTGCCTCGGGCACCTTATGGTGGTTCTACTGTGAGTCTAGATTTTCGAATCCGACGCAAAACCGATAGTTAATTGAAAGACTCAGGCCCTCCTAATGACGATGGAACACTCAAATTACGTCGAGATGCAATACATCGACCTCCAGCCGACTTGTCTCCAAGGGTCTATTGCTGCCTCGGGCACCTTATGGTCGCTCTCATGTGAGTCTAGAATTTCGAATCCGACGCATAACTGATATTTAATTGTAATGTTAAGGGCCTCCTAATGACGATGGAACACTCAAATTGCGTCGAGATTCAATACATCGTCCTCCAGCCGACTTGTCTCCAAGGGGATATTGCTGCCTCGGGCACCATATGGTCCGTCTCCTGTGAGTTTAGATTTTCGAATCCGACGCGAAACTGACCGTTAATTGTAACATTCAGGGCTTCCTAATGATGATGGAACAGTCAAATTTTGTCGAGATTCAATACATCGTCCTTCAGACGACTTGTCTCCAAGGGTGTATTGCTGCCTCGGTCACCTGATTTTCATTCTCCTGTGAGTCTAGATTTTCCATTTCGACGCTAAACCTGTAGTTAATTGCTTCGTTCCTAGCCTCCTAATGGCGATGAAACACTCAAATTTTGTCGAGATTCAATACACCGTCCTTCAGACGAATTGTCTCCAAGAGTCTATTGCTGCCTCGGTCGTTCACCTGTGTGTCTATATTTTCAAATCAGACTCATAACTGATTGTAAATTTTAACGTTCAGCGCCTCCTAATGACGATGGAACACTCAAATTACGTCGGGATCCAATTCAACGTCTTCCAGGCGACTTGTCTCCAAGGGTCTATTGCTGCCTCGGGCACTATATGATCGTTCTCCTGTGAGTCTAGAGTTTCGAACCCGACGCAAAACTGACTGTTAATTGTAATGTTCAGCGCCTCCTAATGACGATGGAACACTCAAATTGCGTCGAGATTCAATACATCGACCTCCAGCCGACCTGTCTCCAAGGGGATATTGCTGTCTCGTGCTCCATACGATACTTCTCCAGTGAGTCTAGATTTTCGAATCAGACTCGAAACTGATTGTTAATTGTAACGTTCAGGGCCTCCTAATGACGATGGATCTCTCAAATTGCGTCGCGATTCAATACATCGTCTTCCAGCCAACTTGTCTCCAATGGTCAATTGCTGCCTCGCGCACCTTACGGGCGTTCTCCTGTGAGTCTAGATTTTCTAATCCGACGCAAAACTGATTGTTAATTGTAACATTCAGGGCCTCCTGGTTACGATGGAACACTCAAATTGCGTCGCGATCGAAAACATCGTCCTCCAGCCGAGTTGTCTCCAAGCGTCTATTGCTGCCTGGGGCACCTTTTGATCGTTCTCCTGTAAGTCTAGATTTTCGAATCCGACGCGAAACTGATAGTTAATTGTAACGTTCAGGGCCTCCTAATGACGATGGAACACTAAGATTGTGTCGATAGTCAATACATCGACCTCCAGCCGACTTGTCTACAAAGGGATATTGCCTCCTCGGGCTCCATGTGGTCCGTCTCCTGTGAGTCTAGATTTTCGAATCCTGCGCGAAACTGATTGTTAATTGTAACGTTCAGGGCCTCCTAAAGACGATGGAACACTCAAATTGAGTCGAGATTCAATACATCGTCCTTCAGCCGACTTGTCTCCAAGGGTCTATCGCTGACTCGGTCACCTTAAGGTCGATCTCCAGTGAGTGTAGATTTTCTAATCCGACGCAAAACTGATTGTTAATTGTAACGTTCAGGGCCTCCTAAAGACGATGGAACACTCAAATTGCGTCGAGATTCAATACATCGGAATCCAGCTAACTTGCCTCCAAGGTGCTGTTGCTGCCTAGGGCACCTTATGGTCGTTCTCCTGTGAGTCTAGATTTTCGAATCCGACGCAAAAATGATAGTGAATTGTTACGTTCAGCGCCTCCTAATGACGACGGAACACTCAATTTGCGTCGAGAGTCAATGCATGGACCTCCTACCCACTTGTCTAGAAGGGGATATGCAGCCTCGGGTTCCATGTGGTCCGTGTCCTGTGAGTCTAGATTTTCGAATCCGCCGCGATACTGCTAGTTATTTGTAACGCTCAGTGCCTCCTAATGACGTTGGAACACTCAAATTGCGTGGAGATTCATTACACCGTCGTTCAGCCGATTTGTTTCCAAGTGTTTATTGCTGCCTCGGGCACCTTATGGTGGTTCTCCTGTGAGTCTAGATTTTAGAATCCGACGCAAAACCGATAGTTAATTGTAACGTTCAGGGCCTCTTTATGACGATGGATCACTCCAATTACGTTGAGATTCGAAACATCGTCCTCCAGCCGACTTGTCTCCATGGGGATATTGCTGCCTCGGGCGGACCGTCTCCTGTGAGTCTAGATTTTCGAATCCGACGCAAAACTGATAGTTAATTGTAACGTTCAGGGTCTCCTAATGACGATGGAACACTCAAATTGCGTCACGATTCAATACATCGTCCTCCAGCCGACTTCTATCAAAGGATCTATTTCTGCATCTTTCACTTTATGGTCGTGCTCCTGTGCGTCTAGATTTTCAAATCCGACGCAAGACTGATAGTTATTTGTGACATTAAGGGCCTCCTAATGACGATGGAACACTCAAATTGCGTCGAGATTCAATAGATCGTCCTCCAGCCGACTTGTCTCCAAGGTGTGCCTTGGGCACCATATGGCCGTCTCCGGTGAGTCTAGATTTTCGTATCCGGCGCGAAACTGCTAGTTATTTGTAACGTTCAGGGCCTCCTAATGACGATGGAACACTCAAATTGCGTCGAGATTCAATACATCTTCCTTCAGCCGACTTGTCTCCAAGAGTCTATGGCTGCCTCGGGCACCTTATGGTGGTTCTCCTGTGAGTCTAGATTTTCGAATCCGACGCAAAGCTGATAGTTAATTGTAACGTTCATCTTCTAATAATGACGATGGAACACTCAAATTGCGTCGAGATGCAATACATCGACCTCCAGCCGACTAGTCTCCAAGGGTCTATTGCTGCATCGTTCAGCTTATGGTCGTTCTCCTGTGAGTCTAAATTTTCGAATCAGACGCAAAACTAATAGTTAATTGTAACGTTAAGGGCTTCCTAATGATGATGGAACACTCCAATTGCGTCGAGATTCAATACGTCGTCATTCAGCCGACATGTCTCCAAGGGTCTATTGCTGCCTCTGGAACCTAATGATCGGGCTCCTGTGCGTCTAGATTTTCAAATCCGACGCAAAACTGATAGTTAATTGTAATGTTAATGGCATCCTAATAAAAATGGAACACTCAAATTGCGTCGAGATTCAATACATCGTCCTCCAGCCGACTTGTCTCCAAGGGGATATTGCTGCCTTGGGCACCATATGGTCCGTCTCCTGTGAGTCTAGATTTTCGAATCCGACGCGAGACTGCTAGTTACTTGTAACGTTCAGGGCATCCTAATGACGATGGAACACTCAAATTGCGTCGAGATTCAATACATCTTCCTTCAGCCGACTTGTCTCCAAGAGTCTATTGCTGCCTCGGGCGCCTTATGGTGGTTCTCCTGTGAGTCTAGATTTTCGAATCAGACGCAAAGATGATAGTTAATTGTAACGTTCATGGCCTCCTAATGACGATGGAACACTCAAATTGCGTCGAGATTCAATACATCTTCCTTCAGCCGACTTGTCTCCAAGAGCCTATTGTTGCCTCGGGCACCTTATGGTGGTTCTCCTGTGAGTCTAGATTTTCGTATCAGACGCAAAACTGATAGTTATTTGTAACGTTCAGTGCCTTCTAATGACGTTGGAACACTCAAATTGCGTCGAGATTCATTACACCGTCCTTCAGCCGACTTGTCTCCAAGAGTCTATTGCTGCCTCGGGCACCTTATGGTGGTTCTCCTGTGAGTCTAGATTTTAGAATCCGACGCAAAACCGATAGTTAATTGTAACGTTCAGGGCCTCCTTATGACGATGGAACACTCAAATTACGTCGAGATTCAATGCATCGTCATCCAGCCGACTCGTCTCCAAGGGGATACTGCTGCATCGGGCGGTCCGTCTGCTGTGAGTCTAGATTTTCGAATCCGACGAAAAACTGATAGTTAATTGTAACGTTCAGGGTCTCTTAATGACGATGGATCACTCAAATTGCGTCGAGATTCAATACATCGTCCTCCAGCCGACTTCTCTCCAAGGATCTATTTCTGCATCTGGCACTTAATGGTCGTGCTCGTGTGCGTCTAGATTTTCAAATCCGACGCAAAACTGACAGTTAAATGTGACATTAAGGGGCTCCTAATGTCGATGGAACACTCAAATTGCGTCGAGATTCAATAGATCGTCCTGCAGCCGACTTGTCTCCAAGGGGATATTGCTGCCTTGGGCAGCATATGGCCGTCTCCGGTGAATCTAGATTTTCGTATCCGACGCGAAACTGCTAGTTAATTGTTACGTTCAGGGCCTACTAATGGCGATGGAACACTCAAATGACGTCGAGATTCAATCCATCGTTCTCCAGCCGACTTGTCACCAAGGGGATATTGCGGCCTCGGGCACCATATGGTCCGACTCCTGTGAGTCTAGATTTTCGTATCCTACGCAAAACTGATAGTTAATTGTAACGTTCAGCGCCTCCTAATGACCATGGAAAACTCAAATTGCGACGAGATGCAATACATCGTACTCCAGCCGACCTGTCACCAAGGGTCTATTGCTGCCTCTGGCACCTAATGGTCGTTATCCTCTGAGTCTAGATTTTCGAATCCGACGCATAGCTGATCGTTAATTGTAACGTTCAGCGACTCCTAATGACATTGGAAAAATCAAATTGCGTCGAGATTCAATACATCGTCATCCAGCCGACTTGTCTCCAAGGGTCTATTCCTGCCTCGGGCACCTTATGGTCGTTCGCCTGTGAGTCTAGATTTTCGAATCCGATGCAAAACTGATAGTTAAATGTAACGTTCAGCGTCTCCTAATGACGATGGAACACTCAAATTGCGTCGCGATTCAATACATCGTCCTCCAGCCGACTTCTCTCCAAGGATCTATTTCTGCATCTGGACTTAATGGTCATGCTCCTGTGCGTCTAGATTTTCGAATCCGACGCAAAACTGATAGTTTATTGTAACGTTCAGGGCCTCCTAATGACGATGGAACACTCAAATTACGTCGAGATCCAATACATCAGCCTCCAACCGACTTGTCTCCAAGGGGATATTGATGTCTCGGGCACAACATGGTCCGTCACCTGTGAGTCTAGATTTTCGTATCCGACGCAAAACTGATTGTTAATTGTAACGTTCGGCGCCTCCAAATGACGATGGAACAATGAAATTGCGTCGAGATTCAATACATCGTACTCCAGCCGACTTGTCACCAAGGGTCTGTTGCTGCCTCGGGCACCTAATGTTCGTTCTGCTGTGAGTCTAAATTTTCGAATCAGACGCAACACTTATAGTTAGTTTTAACTTTTAAGTCATCCTAATGACGATGGAACACGCAAATTTGGTCGAGGTTCACTACATCGTCCTCCAGCGGATTTGTCTCCAAGGGTCTATTGCTGACTCGGGCACCTTATGGTCGCTCTCATGTGAGTCTAGATTTTCGAATCCGATGCATAACTGATAGTTAATTGGAACGGTCATGGCCTCCTAATGACGATGGAACACTCAAATTGCGTCGAGATTCAATACATCGTCATTCAGCCGACTTGTCTCCATTGCTGCCTCGGGCACATTACGGTCGTTCTCCTGTGAGTCTAGATTTTCGAATCCGACGCAAAACTGATAGTTTATTGTAACTAACGTTCAAGGTCTCCTAATGACCATGGAACACTCAAATTGCGTCGTGATGCAATACATTGTCATCCGGCCGACTTGTCTCCAAGGTGATATTGCTACCTCGGGCACCTTATGGTCGTTCTCCAGTGAGTCTAGATTTTCGAATCCGACGCCAAACTGATAGTTAATTGTAAAGTTCAGGCCCTCCTAATGAAGAAGGAACACTCAAATTGCGTCGAGATGCAATACATCGACCTCCAGCCGACTTGTCTCCAAGGCGTTATTGCTGCCTTGGGCACCATTTGGTCCGTCTCCTGAGAGTCTAGATTTTCGTATCCGATGCAAAACTGATAGTTAATTGTAAAGACCAAGGCCTCCTAGTGACGATGAAACACTCAAATTGCGTCGAGATTCAATACATCGTCCTATAGCCGACTTGTCTCCAAGGGTCTATTGCTGCCTCTGGCACCTTATGGTCGTGCTCCTGTGAGTGTAGATTTTCGAATCCGACGCAAAACTGATATTTAATTGTAATGTTAAAGGCCTCCTAATGACGAAGGAACACTCAAATTGCGTCGAGATTCAATACGTCGGGTTCCAGCCGACTTGTCTCCACGGGTCTATTGCGGCCTCGGTCACTTTATGGTCGTTCTCCTGCGATTCTAGATTTTCGAATCCGACTCATAACTGATAGTTAATTGTAACCTTCAGCGCCTCCTAATGACGTTGGAACACTCAAATTGCGTCGAGAATCAATAAATCGTCCTCCAGCCGACTTGTCTCCAAGGGGATATTGCTGCCTCGGGCACCATATGGTCCGTCTCCAGTGAGTTTAGATTTTCGAATCCGAGGCGAAACTGCCCGTTAATTGTAACGTTCAGGGCTTCCTAATGACGATGGAACAGTCAAATTTTGTCGAGATTCAATACATCGTCCTTCAGACGACTTCTCTCCAAGGGTCTATTGCTGCCTCGGTCGTTCACCTGTGTGTCTAGATTTTCAAATCACACTCATAACTGATAGTTAATTGTAACGTTCAGCGCCTCCTAATGACGATGGAACACTCAAATTGCGACGAGATTCAATGCATCGTCCTCCAGTCGACTTGTCTACAAGGGGTTATTGCTGCCTCGGGCAACGTGTGATCCGTCTCCTGTGAGTCTAGATTTTCGAATCCGACACTAAAATGCTAGTTAATTGTAACGTTCATGGCCTCCTAATGACGATGGAACACTCAAATTGCGTCGAGATTCAATACTTCGCCATTCAGCCGATTTGTCTCCAAGGGGTTATTGCTGCCTCGGGCAACTTATGGTTCGACCCCTGTGTGTCTAGATTTTCGAATTCGACGCAAAAATGATAGTCAATTGTTACGTTCAGCGCCTCATAATGACGATGGAAACTCAATTTGCGTCGACAGTCAATACATGGACTTCCAGCCCACTTGTCTAGAAGGGGATATGCTGCCTCGGGTTCCATGTGGTCCGTGTCCTGTGAGGCTAGATTTTCGAATCCGACGAGATACTGATAGTTAATTGTAACGTTCATGGCCTCCTAATGACGATGGAGCACTCAAATTGCGTCGCGATTCAATACATCGTCCTCCAGCGGACTGGTCTCCAAGGGGATATCGTTGCCACGGGCACCTTATGTGAGTCTAGATTTTCGAATCCGACGAAAAACTGATAGTTAATTGTAACATTCAGGGCCTCCTAATGGCGATGGAACACTCAAATTACGTCGGGATCCAATTCATCGTCCTCCAGGCGACTTGTCTCCAAGGGTCTATTGCTGCCTTGGGCACTATTTGACCGTTCTCCTGTGAGTGTAGAGTTTCCAACCCAACGCAAAACTGACAGTTAATTGTAACGTTCAGGGCCTCCTAATGACGATGGAACACTAAGATTGTGTCGATAGTCAATACATCGATCTCCATCCGACTTGTCTACAAAGGGATATTGCCGCCTCGGGCTCCATGTGATCCGTTTCCCGTGAGTCTAGATTTTCGAATCGGGCGCGAAACTGATTGTTAATTGTAACGTTCAGGGCCTCCTAAAGACGATGGAACACTCAAATTGAGTCGAGATTCAATACATCGTCCTTCAGCCGACTTGTCTCCAAGGGTCTATTGCTGACTCGGTCACCTTATTGTCGATCTCCAGTGAGTGTAGATTTTCTAATCCGACGCAAAACTGATTGTTAATTGTAACGTTCAGGGCCTCCTAATGACGATGAAACACTCAAATTGAATCGAGTTTCAATACATCGTCTACCAGCCGACTTGTATCCAAGGGAATACTGCTGTTTCGATCAACATATGATCCTTCTCCTGTAAGTAGATTATCGATTCCGACGCTAAAATGATAGTTAATTGTAACTTTCAGTGCCTCCTAATGACGATGGAACACTCAAATTGCGTCGAGTGTCAATACATCGTCCTCCAGCCGACTTGTCTCCGAGGGTCTATTCCTGCCTCGGGCACCTTATGGTCGTTCTCCTGTGAGTCTAGATTTTCTAATCCGACGCAAAACTGATTGTTAATTGTAACGTTCAGGGCCTCCTATTGACGATGGAAAACTCAAATTGCGTCGAGATTCAATACATCGGAATCCAGCTAACTTGTCTCCAAGGGGCTGTTGCTGCCTCAGGCACCTTATGGTCGTTCTCCTGTGAGTCTAGATTTTCGAATGCGACGCAAAAATGATAGTCAATTGTTACGTTCAGCGCCTCCTAATGAAGACGGAACACTGAATTTGCGTCGAGAGTCAACGCATGGACCTCCTGCCCACTTGTCTAGAAGGGTTCCATGTGGTCCGTGTCTTGTGAGTCTAGATTTTCGAATCCGACGAGATGCTGATAGTTAATTGTAACGTTCATGGCCTCCTAATGACGATGGAGCTCTCAAATTGCGTCGCGATTCAATACAGCGTCCTCCAGCGGACTGGTCTCCAAGGGGATATTGCTGCCTCGGACACATTATGTGGGTCTATATTTTCGAATCCGACGAAAAACTGATAGAAGTAACATTCAGGGCCTCCTAATGACGATGGAACACTCAAATTGCGTCGAGTGTCAATACATCGTCCTCCAGCCGACTTGTCTCCAAGGGTCTATTCCTGCCTCGTGCACCTTATGGTCGTTCTCCTGTGAGTCTAGATTTTCAAATCCGACGCAAAACTGATTGTTAATTGTAACGTTCAGGGCCTCCTAATGACGATGGAACACTCAAATTGCGTCGAGATTCAATACATCGGAATCCAGCTAACTTGTCTCCAAGGGGCTGTTGCTGCCTCCGGCACGTTATGGTCGTTCTCCTGTGAGTCTAGATTTTCGTATCCGACGCAAAAATGATAGTTAATTGTAACGTCCAGCGCCTCCTAATGATGATGGAACACTCAAATTGCGTCGAGATTCAATACATCGTCCTTCAGCCGACTTGTATCCAACGGTCTATAGCTGCCTCGGGCACCTTATGGTCGTTCACCTGTGAGTCTACATTTTCGAATTCGACGCAAAAATGATAGTTAATTGTAATGTTCAGGGCCTCCTAATGACGATGGAACACTCAAATTCTGTCGAGATTCGATACATCGGCCTCCAGCCGACTTGCCTCGAAGAGTCCGTTGCTGCCTCGGGCACCTTATGGTCGTTCTTCTGTGACTCTAGATTTTCGAATCCGACGCATAACTGATAGTTAATTGTAACGGTCAGGGCCTCCAAAAGACGATGGAACACTCAAATGGAGTGGAGAATCAATACATCGTCCTTCAGCCGACTTGTCTCCAAGGGTCTATTGCTGCCTCGGTCATCTTATGGTCGATCTCCAGTGAGTCTAGATTTTCTAATCCGACGCAAAACTGATTGTTAATTGTAACGTACAGGGCATCCTAATGTCGACGAAACACTCAAATTGAATCGAGTTTCAATACATCGTCTTCCAGCCGACTTGTATCCAAGGGGATATTGCTGTTTCGGGCACCATATGATACTTCTCCTGTGAGTAGATTTTCGAATCCGACGCTAAATGATAGATAATTGTAACTTTCAGCGCCTCCTAATGACGATGGAACACTCAAATTGCGTCGAGTGTCAATTCATCGTCCTCTAGTTGACTTGTCTCCAAGGGTCTATTCCTGCCTCGGGCACCTTATGGTCGTTCTCCTGTGAGTCTAGATTTTCTAATCCGACGCAAAACTGATTGTTAGTTGTAAAGTTCAGGGCCTCCTAATGACGATGGAACACTCAAATTGCGTCGAGATTCAATACATCGGAACCCTGCTAACTTGTCTCCAATGGGCTGTTGCTGCCTTGGGCACCTTATGGTCGTTCTCCTGTGAGTCTAGATTTTCGAATCCGACGAAAAACTGATAGTTAGATGTAACTTTCAGGGCCTCCTAATGACGATGGAACACTCAAATTGCGTCGAGTGTCAATGCATCGTCCTCCAGCCGACTTGTCTCCAAAGGCCTATTCCTGCCTCGGGCACCTTATGGTGGTTCTCCTGTGAGTCTAGATTTTCTAATCCGACGCAAAAAGTGATAGTTAATTGTAACGTTCAGCGCCTCCTAATGACGATGGAACACTCAAATTGCGTCGAGATTCAATACATCGTCCTTCAGCCGACTTGTATCCAAAGGTCTATAGGTGCCTCGGGCACCTTATGGTCGTTCTCCTGTGAGTCTAGATTTTCGAATCCGACGCAAAAATGATAGTTAATTGTAATGTTCAGGGCCTCCTAATGACGATGGAACACTCAAATTGCGTCGAGATTCGATACATCGGCCTCCAACCGAATTGCCTCGAAGAGTCCGTTGCTGCCTCGGGCACCTTATGGTCGTTCTCCTGTGACTCTAGATTTTCGAATCCGACGCATAACTGATAGTTAATTGTATCGTTCAGCGGCTCATAATGACTCTGATACACTCAAATTGCGTCGCGATCCAATATTTTGTCCACCTGCCGAATTGTCTCCAAGCGTCTATTGCTTACTCGGGCACCTTATGGTCGTTCACCTGTGAGTCTAGATTTTCGAACCCGACGCTAAACAGATTGTTAATTGTAACGTTCAGGACCTCCTAATGACGATGGAACACTAAGATTGTGTCGACAGTCAATACATCGACAACCAGCCGACTTGTCTACAAAGGGATATTGCCGCCTCGGGCTCCATGTGGTCCGTCTCCTGTGAGTCTAGATTTTCGAATCCGACGCGAAACTGATAGTTAATTGTAACGATCTGGGCCTCCAAAACACGATGGAACACTCAAATGGAGTCGAGATTCAATACATCGTCTTTCAGGCGACTTGTCTCCAAGGGTCTATTGCTGCCTCGGTCACCTTATGGTCGATCTCCAGTGAGTCTAGATTTTCTAATCCGACGCAAAACTGATTGTTAATTGTAACGTTCAGTTCCTCCTAATGACGATGAAACACTCAAATTGAATCGAGTTTCAATACATCGTCTTCCAGCCGACTTGTATCCAAGGGGATACTGCTGTTTCGGGCACCATGTGATCCATCTCCTGTGAGTAGATTTTCGAATCCGACGCTAAATGATAGTTAATTGTAACTTTCAGTGCCTCCTAATGACGATGGAACACTCAAATTGCGTCGAGTGTCATTTCATCGTCCTCCAGCCGACTTGTCTCCAAGGGTCTATTCCTGCCTCGGGCACTTTATGGTCGTTCTCCTGTGAGTCTAGATTTTCGAATCCGACGCAAAAATTATAGTTAATTGTAACCTTCAGGGCCTCCTAATAACGATGGAACACTCAAACTGCGTCGAGATTCAGTTCTTCGCCATTCAGCCGATTTGTCTCCAAGGGCAACTTATGGTTCGTCTCCTGTCAGTCTAGATTTTCGAATCCGACGCTAAAATGATAGTCAATTGTTACGTTCAGCGCCTCCTAATGACGATGGAACACTCAATTTGCGTCGAGAGTCAATACATGGACTTCAAGCCGACTTGTCTAGAAGGGGATTAGCTGCCTCGGGTTCCATGTGGTCCGTGTCCTGTGAGTGTAGATTTTCGAATCCGACGAGATACTGATAGTTAATTGTAACGTTGATGGCCTCCTAATGACGATGGAGCACCCAAATTGCGTCGGGATTCAATGCATCGTCCTCCAGCGGACTGGTCTCCAAGGGGATATTGCTGCCTCGGGCACATTATGTGAGTCTATATTTACGAATCCAGCGAAAAACTGATAGTTAGATGTAACATTCAGGGCCTCCTAATGACTCTGAAACACTCAAATTGCGTCGCGATCCAATATTTCGTCCACCAGCCGAATTGTGTCCAAGCGTCTATTGCTGCCTCGGGCACCTTACGATCGTTCACCTGTGAGTCTAGATTTTCAAATCTGACGCGAAACTGATTGTTAATTGTAACGTTCAGCGCCTCCTAATGACGATGGAACACTAAGATTGTGTCGATAGTCAATACATCGACCACCAGCCGACTTGTCTACAAAGGGATATTGCCGCCTCGGGCTCCATGTGGTCCGTCTCCTGTGAGTCTAGATTTTCGAATCCGACGCGAAACTGATAGTTAATTGTAACGGTCAGGGCCTCCAAAAGACGATGGAACACTCAAATGGAGTCGAGATTCAATACATCGTCCTTCAGGCGACTTGTCTCCAAGGGTCTATTGCTGCCTCGGTCACCTTATGGTCGATCTCCAGTGAGTCTAGATTTTCGAATCCGACGCTAAATGATAGTTAATTGTAACTTTCATCGCTTCCTAATGACGATGGAACACTCAAATTGCGTCGAGTGTCAGTTCATCGTCCTCCAGCCGACTTGTCTCCAAGGGTCTATTCCTGCCTCTGGCACCTTATGGTCGTTCTACTGTGAGTCTAGATTTTCTAATCCGACGCAAAACTGATTGTTAATTGTAAAGTTCAGGGCCTCCTAATGACGATGGAACACTCTAATTGCGTCGAGATTCAATACATCGGAATCCTGCTAACTTGTCTCCAAGGGGCTGTTGCTGCCTCGGGCACCTTATGGTCGTTCTCCTGTGAGTCTAGATTTTCGAATCCGACGCAAAAATGATAGATAATTGTAACGTTCAGTGCCTCCTAATAACGATGGAACACTCAAACTGCATCGAGATTCAATTCTTCGCCATTCAGCGGATTTGTCTCCAAGGGCAACTTATGGTTCGTCTCCTGTGAGTCTAGATTTTCGAATCCGACGCAAAAATGATATTCAATTGTTACGTTCAGCGCCTCTTAATGACGATGGAACACTCGATTTGCCTCGAGAGTGAATACATGGACCTCCAGCCCACTTGTCTAGAAGGGGATATGCTGCCTCGGGTTCCATGTGGTCCGTGTCCTGTGAGTCTAGATTTTCGAATCCGACGAGATACTGATAGTTAATTGTAACGTTCATGCTCTCCCAATGACGATGGAGCACTCATATTGCGTCGCGATTCAATACATCGTCCTCCAGCGGACTGGTCTCCAAGGGGATATTGCTGCCTCGGGCACATTATGTGAGTCTATATTTTCGAATCCAACGAAAAACTGATAGTTAGATGTAATATTCAGGGCCTCCTAATGACGATGGAACACTCAAATTGCGTCGAGATTCGATACATCGGCCTCCAACCGACTTGCCTCGAAGAGTCCGTTGCTGCCTCGGGCACCTTGTGGGCGTTCTCCTGTGACTCTAGATTTTCGAATCCGAAGCATAACTGATAGTTAATTGTATCGTTCAGCGCCTCCTAATGACGATGGAACACTCAAATTGGGTCGAGATTCTATATATCGTCCTCCAGCCGACTTGTCTCCAAGGGGTTTATTGCCGCCTCGGCTACCATATGGTCCTTATCCTGTGAGTCTAGATTTTCGAATCCGACGCAAAAATGATAGTTAATTGTAAACATCAGGGCCTCTTAATGACGATGGAACACTCAAATTGCGTCGAGATTCGATACATCGGCCTCCAACCGACTTGCCTCGAAGAGTCCGTTGCTGCCTTGGGCACCTTATGGTCGTTCTCCTGTGACTCTAGATTTTCGAATCCGACGCGCAACTGATAGTTAATTGTATAGTTCAGCGCCTCCTAATGACGATGGAACACTCAAATTGGGTCGAGATTCAATATATCGTCCTCCAGCCGACTTGTCTCCAAGGGGTTTATTGTTGCCTCGGGACCATATGGTCCTTATCCTGTGAGTCTAGATTTTCGAATCCGACGCGAAACTTATAGTTAATTGTAACGTTCAGGGCCTCCTAATGACGATGGAGCGCTCAAATTGCGTCGCGATTCAAAACATCGTCCTCCTGCGGACTGGTCTCCAAGGGTCTATTCCTGCCTCGGGCACCTTATGGTCGTTCTCCTGTGAGTCTAGATTTTCTAATCCGACGCAAAACTGATTGTTAATTGTAAAGTTCAGGGCCTCCTAATGACGATGGAACACTCAAATTGCGTCGAGATTCAATACATCGGAATCCTGCTAACTTGTCTCTAAGGGGCTGTTGCTACCTCGGGCACCTTATGGTCGTTCTCCTGTGAGTCTAGATTTTCGAATCCGACGCAAAAATGATAGTTAATTGTAACGTTCAGGGCCTCCTAATAACGATGGAACACTCAAACTGCGTCGAGATTCAGTTCTTCGCCATTCAGCCGATTTGTCTCCAAGGGCAACTTATGGTTCGTCTCCTGTGAGTCTAGATTTTCGAATCCGACGCAAAATAGATAGTCAATTGTTACGTTCAGCGCCTCCTAATGACGATGGAACACTCAATTTGCGTCGAGAGTCAATACATGGACCTCCAGCCGACTTGTCTAGAAGGGGATTAGCTGCCTCGGGTTCCATGTGGTCCGTGTACTGTGAGTGTAGATTTTCGAATCCGACGAGATACTGATAGTTAATTGTAACGTTCATGGCCTCCTAATGACGATGGAGCACCCAAATTGCGTCGCGATTCAATGCATCGTCCTCCAGCGGACTGGTCTCCAAGGCGATATTGCTGCCTCGGGCACATTATGTGAGTCAGTATTTTCGAATCCGACGAAAAACTGATAGTTAGATGTAATATTCAGGTTCTCCTAAAGACTCTGAAACACTCAAATTGCGTCACGATCCATTATTTCGTCCACCAACCGAATTGTCTCCAAACGTCTATTGCTTACTCGGGCACCTTATAGTCGTTCACCTGTGAGTCTAGATTTTCGAACCCGACGCTAAACAGATTGTTAATTGTAACGTTCAGGACCTCCTAATGAAAGATGGAACACTAAGATTGTGTCGACAGTCAATACATCGACAACCAGCCGACTTGTCTACAAAGGGATATTGCCGCCTCGGGCTCCATGTGGTCCGTCTCCTGTGAGTCTAGATTTTCGAATCCGACGCGAAACTGATAGTTAATTGTAACGGTCTGGGCCTCCAAAACACGATGGAACACTCAAATGGAGTCGAGATTCAATACATCGTCTTTCAGGCGACTTGTCTCCAAGGGTCTATTGCTGCCTCGGTCACCTTATGGACGATCTCCAGTGAGTCTAGATTTTCTAATCCGACGCAAAACTGATTGTTAATTGTAAAGTTCAGCGCCTCCTAATGACGATGGAACACTCAAATTGCGTCGAGTGTCATTTCATCGTCCTCCAGCCGACTTGTCTCCAAGGGTCTATTCCTGCCTCGGGCACCTTATGGTCGTTCTCCTGTGAGTCTAGATTTTCGAATCCGACGCAAAAATTATAGTTAATTGTAACCTTCAGGGCCTCCTAATAACGATGGAACACTCAAACTGCGTCGAGATTCAGTTCTTCGCCATTCAGCCGATTTGTCTCCAAGGGCAACTTATGGTTCGTCTCCTGTCAGTCTAGATTTTCGAATCCGACGCTAAAATGATAGTCAATTGTTACGTTCAGCGCCTCCTAATGACGATGGAACACTCAATTTGCGTCGAGAGTCAATACATGGACCTCAAGCCGACTTGTCTAGAAGGGGATTAGCTGCCTCGGGTTCCATGTGGTCCGTGTCCTGTGAGTGTAGATTTTCGAATCCGACGAGATACTGATAGTTAATTGTAACGTTCATGGCCTCCTAATGACGATGGAGCACCCAAATTGCGACGCGATTCAATGCATCGTCCTCCAGCGGACTGGTCTCCAAGGGGATATTGCTGCCTCGGGCACATTATGTGAGTCTATATTTACGAATCCAGCGAAAAACTGATAGTTAGATGTAACATTCAGGGCCTCCTAATGACTCTGAAACACTCAAATTGCGTCGCGATCCAATATTTCGTCCACCAGCCGAATTGTGTCCAAGCGTCTATTGCTGCCTCGGGCACCTTACGATCGTTCACCTGTGAGTCTAGATTTTCAAATCTGACGCGAAACTGATTGTTAATTGTAACGTTCAGCGCCTCCTAATGACGATGGAACACTAAGATTCTGTCGATAGTCAATACATCGACCACCAGCCGACTTGTCTACAAAGGGATATTGCCGCCTCGGGCTCCATGTGGTCCGTCTCCTGTGAGTCTAGATTTTCGAATCCGACGCGAAACTGATAGTTAATTGTAACGGTCAGGGCCTCCAAAAGACGATGGAACACTCAAATGGAGTCGAGATTCAATACATCGTCCTTCAGGCGACTTGTCTCCAAGGGTCTATTGCTGCCTCGGTCACCTTATGGTCGATCTCCAGTGAGTCTAGATTTTCGAATCCGACGCTAAATGATAGTTAATTGTAACTTTCATCGCTTCCTAATGACGATGGAACACTCAAATTGCGTCTAGTGTCAGTTCATCGTCCTCCAGCCGACTTGTCTCCAAGGGTCTATTCCTGCCTCTGGCACCTTATGGTCGTTCTACTGTGAGTCTAGATTTTCTAATCCGACGCAAAACTGATTGTTAATTGTAAAGTTCAGGGCCTCCTAATGACGATGGAACACTCTAATTGCGTCGAGATTCAATACATCGGAATCCTGCTAACTTGTCTCCAAGGGGCTGTTGCTGCCTCGGGCACCTTATGGTCGTTCTCCTGTGAGTCTAGATTTTCGAATCCGACGCAAAAATGATAGATAATTGTAACGTTCAGTGCCTCCTAATAACGATGGAACACTCAAAACTGCATCGAGATTCAATTCTTCGCCATTCAGCGGATTTGTCTCCAAGGGCAACTTATGGTTCGTCTCCTGTGAGTCTAGATTTTCGAATCCGACGCAAAAATGATATTCAATAGTTACGTTCAGCGCCTCCTAATGACGATGGAACACTCGATTTGCCTCGAGAGTGAATACATGGACCTCCAGCCCACTTGTCTAGAAGGGGATATGCTGCCTCGGGTTCCATGTGGTCCGTGTCCTGTGAGTCTAGATTTTCGAATCCGACGAGATACTGATAGTTAATTGTAACGTTCATGGCCTCCCAATGACGATGGAGCACTCATATTGCGTCGCGATTCAATACATCGTCCTCCAGCGGACTGGTCTCCAAGGGGATATTGCTGCCTCGGGCACATTATGTGAGTCTATATTTTCGAATCCAACGAAAAACTGATAGTTAGATGTAATATTCAGGGCCTCCTAATGACGATGGAACACTCAAATTGCGTCGAGATTCGATACATCGGCCTCCAACCGACTTGCCTCGAAGAGTCCGTTGCTGCCTCGGGCACCTTGTGGGCGTTCTCCTGTGACTCTAGATTTTCGAATCCGAAGCATAACTTTTAGTTAATTGTATCGTTCAGCGCCTCCTAATGACGATGGAACACTCAAATTGGGTCGAGATTCAATATATCGTCCTCCAGCCGACTTGTCTCCAAGGGGTTTATTGCCGCCTCGGCTACCATATGGTCCTTATCCTGTGAGTCTAGATTTTCGAATCCGACGCAAAAATGATAGTTAATTGTAAAGTTCAGGGCCTCTTAATGACGATGGAACACTCAAATTGCGTCGAGATTCGATACATCGGCCTCCAACCGACTTGCCTCGAAGAGTCCGTTGCTGCCTTGGGCTCCTTATGGTCGTTCTCCTGTGACTCTAGATTTTCGAATCCGACGCGCAACTGATAGTTAATTGTATAGTTCAGCGCCTCCTGATGACGATGGAACACTCAAATTGGGTCGAGATTCAATATATCGTCCTCCAGCCGACTTGTCTCCAAGGGGTTTATTGTTGCCTCGGGACCATATGGTCCTTATCCTGTGAGTCTAGATTTTCGAATCCGACGCGAAACTTATAGTTAATTGTAACGTTCAGGGCCTCCTAATGACGATGGAGCGCTCAAATTGCGTCGCGATTCAAAACATCGTCCTCCTGCGGACTGGTCTCCAAGGGTCTATTCCTGCCTCGGGCACCTTATGGTCGTTCTCCTGTGAGTCTAGATTTTCTAATCCGACGCAAAACTGATTGTTAATTGTAAAGTTCAGGGCCTCCTAATGACGATGGAACACTCAAATTGCGTCGAGATTCAATACATCGGAATCCTGCTAACTTGTCTCTAAGGGGCTGTTGCTGCCTCGGGCACCTTATGGTCGTTCTCCTGTGAGTCTAGATTTTCGAATCCGACGCAAAAATGATAGTTAATTGTAACGTTCAGGGCCTCCTAATAACGATGGAACACTCAAACTGCGTCGAGATTCAGTTCTTCGCCATTCAGCCGATTTGTCTCCAAGGGCAACTTATGGTTCGTCTCCTGTGAGTCTAGATTTTCGAATCCGACGCAAAATAGATAGTCAATTGTTACGTTCAGCGCCTCCTAATGACGATGGAACACTCAATTTGCGTCGAGAGTCAATACATGGACCTCCAGCCGACTTGTCTAGAAGGGGATTAGCTGCCTCGGGTTCCATGTGGTCCGTGTCCTGTGAGTGTAGATTTTCGAATCCGACGAGATACTGATAGTTAATTGTAACGTTCATGGCCTCCTAATGACGATGGAGCACCCAAATTGCGTCGCGATTCAATGCATCGTCCTCCAGCGGACTGGTCTCCAAGGCGATATTGCTGCCTCGGGCACATTATGTGAGTCAATATTTTCGAATCCGACGAAAAACTGATAGTTAGATGTAATATTCAGGTTCTCCTAAAGACTCTGAAACACTCAAATTGCGTCGCGATCCATTATTTCGTCCACCAACCGAATTGTCTCCAAACGTCTATTGCTTACTCGGGCACCTTATGGTCGTTCTCCTGTGAGTCTAGATTTTCGAACCCGACGCAAAACTGATTGTTAATTGTAACGTTCAGGGCCTCCTAATGATGATGAAACACTCAAATTGAATCGAGTTTCAATACATCGTCTTCCAGCCGACTTGTATCCAAGGGGATACTGCTGTTTCGGGCACCATATTATCCTTCTCCACTGAGTAGATTTTCGAATCCGACGCTAAAATGATAGTTAATTGTAATGTTCAGGGCCTCCTAATGACGATGGAACACTCAAATTGCGTCGAGATTCGATACATCGGCCTCCAACCGACTTGCCTCGAAGAGTCCGTTGCTGCCTCGGGCACAATATGGTCGTTCTCCTGTGACTCTAGATTTTCGAATCCGAAGCATAACTGATAGTTAATTGTATCGTTCAGCGCCTCCTAATGACGATGGAACACTCAAATTGGGTCGAGATTCAATATATCGTCCTCCAGCCGACTTGTCTCCAAGGGGTTTATTGCCGCCTCGGGTACCATATGGTCCTTATCCTGTGAGTCTAGGTTTTCGAATCCGACGTGAAACTTATAGTTAATTGTAACGGTCAGGGCCTCCTAATGACGATGGAGCGCTCAAATTGCGTCGCGATTCAAAACATCGTCCACCTGCGGACTGGTCTCCAAGGGGATATTGCTGCCTCGGGCACATTATGTGAGTCTATATTTACGAATCCAGCGAAAAACTGATAGTTAGATGTAACATTCAGGGCCTCCTAATGACTCTGAAACACTCAAATTGCATCGCGATCCAATATTTCGTCCACCAGCCGAATTGTGTCCAAGCGTCTATTGCTGCCTCGGGCACCTTACAGTCGTTCACCTGTGAGTCTAGATTTTCAAATCTGACGCGAATCTGATTGTTAATTGTAACGTTCAGCGCCTCCTAATGACGATGGAACACTAAGATTGTGTCGATAGACAATACATCGACCACCAGCCGACTTGTCTACAAAGGGATATTGCCGCCTCGGGCTCCATGTGGTCCGTCTCCTGTGAGTCTAGATTTTCGAATCCGACGCGAAACTGATAGTTAATTGTAACGGTCAGGGCCTCCAAAAGACGATGGAACACTCAAATGGAGTCGAGATTCAATACATCGTCCTTCAGCGACATGTCTCCAAGGGTCTATTGCTGCCTCGGTCACCTTATGGTCGATCTCCAGTGAGTCTAGATTTTCGAATCCGACGCTAAATGATAGTTAATTGTAACTTTCAGCGCTTCCTAATGACGATGGAACACTCAAATTGCGTCGAGTGTCAGTTCATCGTCCTCCAGCCGACCTGTCTCCAAGGGTCTATTCCTGCCTCTGGCACCTTATGGTCGTTCTACTGTGAGTCTAGATTTTCTAATCCGACGCAAAACTGATTGTTAATTGTAAAGTTCAGGGCCTCCTAATGACGATGGAACACTCTAATTACGTCGAGATTCAATACATCGGAATCCTGCTAACTTGTCTCCAAGGGGCTGTTGCTGCCTCGGGCACCTTATGGTCGTTCTCCTGTGAGTCTAGATTTTCGAATCCGACGCAAAAATGATAAATAATTGTAACGTTCAGTGACTCCTAATAACGATGGAACACTCAAACTGCATCGAGATTCAATTCTTCGCCATTCAGCGGATTTGTCTCCAAGGGCAACTTATGGTTCGTCTCCAGTGAGTCTAGATTTTCGAATCCGACGCAAAAATGATATTCAATTGTTACGTTCAGCGCCTCCTAATGACGATGGAACACTCGATTTGCGTCGAGAGTCAATACATGGACCTCCAGCCCACTTGTCTAGAAGGGGATATGCTGCCTCGGGTTCCATGTGGTCCGTGTCCTGTGAGTCTAGATTTTCGAATCCGACGAGATACTGATAGTTAATTGTAACGTTCATGGCCTCCCAATGACGATGGAGCACTTAAATTGCGTCGCGATTCAATACATCGTCCTCCAGCGGACTGGTCTCCAAGGGGATATTGCTGCCTCGGGCACATTATGTGAGTCTATATTTTCGTTTCCAACGAAAAACTGATAGTTAGATGTAATATTCAGGGCCTCCTAATGACGATGGAACACTCAAATTGCGTCGAGATTCGATACATCGGCCTCCAACCGACTTGCCTCGAAGAGTCCGTTGCTGCCTCGGGCACCTTGTGGGCGTTCTCCTGTGACTCTAGATTTTCGAATCCGAAGCATAACTGATAGTTAATTGTATCGTTCAGCGCCTCCTAATGACGATGGAACACTCAAATTGGGTCGAGATTCAATATATCGTCCTCCAGCCGACTTGTCTCCAAGGGGTTTATTGCCGCCTCGGGTACCATATGGTCCTTATCCTGTGAGTCTAGATTTTCGAATCCGACGCAAAAATGATAGTTAATTGTAAAGTTCAGGGCCTCTTAATGACGATGGAACACTCAAATTGCGTCGAGATTCGATACATCGGCCACCAACCGACTTGCCTCAAAGAGTCCGTTGCTGCCTTGGGCACCTTATGGTCGTTCTCCTGTGACTCTAGATTTTCGAATCCGACGCGCAACTGATAGTTAATTGTATAGTTCAGCGCCTCCTAATGACGATGGAACACTCAAATTGGGTCGAGATTCAATATATCGTCCTCCAGCCGACTTCTCTCCAAGGGGTTTATTGTTGCCTCGGGACCATATGGACCTTATCCTGTGAGTCTAGATTTTCGAACCCGACGCGAAACTTATAGTTAATTGTAACGTTCAGGGCCTCCTAATGACGATGGAGCGCTCAAATTGCGTCGCGATTCAAAACATCGTCCTCCTGCGTACTGGTCTCCAAGGGTCTATTCCTGCCTCGGGCACCTTATGGTCGTTCTCCTGTGAGTCTAGATTTTCTAATCCGACGCAAAACTGATTGTTAATTGTAAAGTTCAGGGCCTCCTAATGACGATGGAACACTCAAATTGCGTCGAGATTCAATACATCGGAATCCTGCTAACTTGTCTCTAAGGGGCTGTTGCTGCCTCGGGCACCTTATGGTCGTTCTCCTGTGAGTCTAGATTTTCGAACCCGACGCAAAACTGATTGTTAATTGTAACGTTCAGGGCCTCCTAATGATGATGAAACACTCAAATTGAATCGAGTTTCAATACATCGTCTTCCAGCCGACTTGTATCCAAGGGGATACTGCTGTTTCGGGCACCATATTCTCCTTCTCCACTGAGTAGATTTTCGAATCCGACGCTAAAACGATAGTTAATTGTAATTTTCAGCGCCTCCAAATGACGATGGAACACTCAAATTGCGTCGAGTGTAAATACATCGTCCTCCAGCCGAATTGTCTCCAAGGGTCTAATCCTGCCTCGGGTACCTTATGGTCGTTCTCCTGTGAGTCTGGATTTTCTAATCCGACGCAAAACTGAATGTTAATTGTAACGTTCAGGGCCTCCTAATGACGATGGAGTACTCAAATTGCGTCGCGATCCAAAACATCGTCCTCCAGCGTACTTGTCCCCAAGTGTCTATTGCTGCCTCGGGCACCTTATGGTCGTTCTCCTGTGAGTCTAGATTTTCGAATCCGACGCAAAAATGATAGTTAATTGTAATGTTCAGGGCCTCCTAATGACGATGGAACACTCAAATTGCGTCGAGATTCGATACATCGGCCTCCAACCGACTTGCCTCGAAGAGTCCGTTGCTGCCTCGGGCACCTTACGATCGTTCACCTGTGAGTCTAGATTTTCATATCCGACGCGAAACTGATTGTTAATTGTAACGTTCAGCGCCTCCTAATGACGATGGAACACTAAGATTGTGTCGATAGTCAATACATCGACCACCAGCCGACTTGTCTACAAAGGGATATTGCCGCCTCGGGCTCCATGTGGTCCGTCTCCTGTGAGTCTAGATTTTCGAATCCGACGCGAAACTGATAGTTAATTGTAACGGTCAGGGCCTCCAAAAGAGATGGAACACTCAAATGGAGTCGAGTTTCAATACATCGTCCTTCAGGCGACTTGTCTCCAAGCTGCCTCGGTCTCCTTATGGTCGATCTCCAGTGAGTCTAGATTTTCGAATCCGACGCTAAATGATAGTTAATTGTAACTTTCAGCGCCTCCTAATGACGATGGAACACTCAAATTGCGTCGAGTGTCAGTTCATCGTCCTCCAGCCGACTTGTCTCCAAGGGTCTATTCATGCCTCGGGCACCTTATGGTCGTTCTACTGTGAGTCTAGATTTTCTAATCCGACACAAAACTGATTGTTAATTGTAAAGTTCAGGGCCTCCTAATGACGATGGAACACTCTAATTGCGTCGAGATTCAATACATCGGAATCCTGCTAACTTGTCTCCAAGGGGCTGTTGCTGCCTCGGGCACCTTATGGTCGTTCTCCTGTGAGTCTAGAATTTCGAATCCGACGCAAAAATGATATTCAATTGTTACGTTCAGCGCCTCCTAATGACGATGGAACACTCAATTTGCGTCGAGAGTCAATACATGGACCTCCAGCCCACTTGTCTAGATGGGGATATGCTGCCTCGGGTTCCATGTGGTCCGTGGCCTGTGAGTCTAGATTTTCGAATCCGACGAGATACTGATAGTTAATTGTATCGTTCAACGCCTCCTAATGACGATGGAACACTCAAATTGGGTCGAGATTCAATATATCGTCCTCCAGCCGACTTGTCTCCAAGGGGTTTATTGCCGCCTCGGGTACCATACGGTCCTTATCCTGTGAGTCTAGATTTTCGAATCCGACGCAAAAATGATAGTTAATTGTAAAGTTCAGGGCCTCTTAATGACGATGGAACACTCAAATTGCGTCGAGAGTCAATACATGGACCTCCAGCTGACTTGTCTAGAAGGGGATTAGCTGCCTCGGGTTCCATGTGGTCCGTGTCCTGTGGGTGTAGATTTTCGAATCCGACGAGATACTGATAGTTAATTGTAACGTTCATGGCCTCCTAATGACGATGGAGCACCCAAATTGCGTCGCGATTCAATGCATCGTCCTCCAGCGGACTGGTCTCCAAGGCGATATTGCTGCCTCGGGCACATTATGTGAGTCAATATTTTCGAAATCGACGAAAAACTGATAGTTAGATGTAATATTCAGGTTCTCCTAAAGACTCTGAAACACTCAAATTGCGTCGCGATCCATTATTTCGTCCACCAACCGAATTGTCTCCAAACGTCTATTGCTTACTCGGGCACCTTATGGTCGTTCTCCTGTGAGTCTAGATTTTCGAACCCGACGCAAAACTGATTGTTAATTGTAACGTTCAGGGCCTCCTAATGATGATGAAACACTCAAATTGAATCGAGTTTCAATACATCGTCTTCCAGCCGACTTGTATCCAAGGGGATACTGCTGTTTCGGGCACCATATTATCCTTCTCCACTGAGTAGATTTTCGAATCCGACGCTAAAATGATAGTTAATTGTAATGTTCAGGGCCTCCTAATGACGATGGAGCACTCAAATTGCGTCGAGATTCGATACATCGGCCTCCAACCGACTTGCCTCGAAGAGTCCGTTGCTGCCTCGGGCACAATATGGTCGTTCTCCTGTGACTCTAGATTTTCGAATCCGAAGCATAACTGATAGTTAATTGTATCGTTCAGCGCCTCCTAATGACGATGGAACACTCGATTTGCCTCGAGAGTGAATACATGGACCTCCAGCCCACTTGTCTAGAAGGGGATATGCTGCCTCGGGTTCCATGTGGTCCGTGTCCTGTGAGTCTAGATTTTCGAATCCGACGAGATACTGATAGTTAATTGTAACGTTCATGGCCTCCCAATGACGATGGAGCACTCATATTGCGTCGCGATTCAATACATCGTTCTCCAGCGGACTGGTCTCCAATGGGATATTGCTGCCTCGGGCACATTATGTGAGTCTATATTTTGAATCCAACGAAAAACTGATAGTTAGATGTAATATTCAGGGCCTCCTAATGACGATGGAACACTCAAATTGCGTCGAGATTCGATACATCGGCCTCCAACCGACTTGCCTCGAAGAGTCCGTTGCTGCCTCGGGCACCTTGTGGGCGTTCTCCTGTGACTCTAGATTTTCGAATCCGAAGCATAACTGATAGTTAATTGTATCGTTCAGCGCCTCCTAATGACGATGGAACACTCAAATTGGATCGAGATTCAATAAATCGTCCTCCAGCCGACTTGTCTCCAAGGGGTTTATTGCCGCCTCGGCTACCATATGGTCCTTATCCTGTGAGTCTAGATTTTCGAATCCGACGCAAAAATGATAGTTAATTGTAACGTTCAGGGCCTCCTAATAACGATGGAACACTCAAACTGCGTCGAGATTCAGTTCTTCGCCATTCAGCCGATTTGTCTCCAAGGGCAACTTATGGTTCGTCTCCTGTGAGTCTAGATTTTCGAATCCGACGCAAAAATGATAGTCAATTGTTACGTTCAGCGCCTCCTAACGACGATGGAACACTCAATTTGCGTCGAGAGTCAATACATGGACCTCCAGCCGACTTGTCTAGAAGGGGATTAGCTGCCTCGGGTTCCATGTGGTCCGTGTCCTGTGAGTCTAGATTTTCGAATCCGACGAGATACTGATAGTTAATTGTAACGTTCATGGCCTCCTAATGACGATGGAGCACCCAAATTGCGTCGCGATTCAATGCATCGTCCTCCAGCGGACTGGTCTCCAAGGCGATATTGCTGCCTCGGGCACATTATGTGAGTCAATATTTTCGAATCCGACGAAAAACTGATAGTTAGATGTAATATTCAGGTTCTCCTAAAGACTCTGAAACACTCAAATTGCGTCGCGATCCATTATTTCGTCCACCAACCGAATTGTCTCCAAACGTCTATTGCTTACTCGGGCACCTTATGGTCGTTCTCCTGTGAGTCTAGATTTTCGAACCCGACGCAAAACTGATTGTTAATTGTAACGTTCAGGGCCTCCTAATGATGATGAAACACTCAAATTGAATCGAGTTTCAATACATCGTCTTCCAGCCGACTTGTATCCAAGGGGATACTGCTGTTTCGGGCACCATATTATCCTTCTCCACTGAGTAGATTTTCGAATCCGACGCTAAAATGATAGTTAATTGTAATGTTCAGGGCCTCCTAATGACGATGGAGCACTCAAATTGCATCGAGATTCGATACATCGGCCTCCAACCGACTTGCCTCGAAGAGTCCGTTGCTGCCTCGGGCACAATATGGTCGTTCTCCTGTGACTCTAGATTTTCGAATCCGAAGCATAACTGATAGTTAATTGTATCGTTCAGCGCCTCCTAATGACGATGGAACACTCAAATTGGGTCGAGATTCAATATATCGTCCTCCAGCCGACTTCTCTCCAAGGGGTTTATTGCCGCCTCGGGTACCATATGGTCCTTATCCTGTGAGTCTAGGTTTTCGAATCCGACGTGAAACTTATAGTTAATTGTAACGGTCAGGGCCTCCTAATGACGATGGAGCGCTCAAATTGCGTCGCGATTCAAAACATCGTCCACCTGCGGACTGGTCTCCAAGGGGATATTGCTGCCTCGGGCACATTATGTGAGTCTATATTTACGAATCCAGCGAAAAACTGATAGTTAGATGTAACATTCAGGGCCTCCTAATGACTCTGAAACACTCAAATTGCGTCGCGATCCAATATTTCGTCCACCAGCCGAATTGTGTCCAAGCGTCTATTGCTGCCTCGGGCACCTTACGATCGTTCACCTGTGAGTCTAGATTTTCAAATCTGACGCGAAACTGATTGTTAATTGTAACGTTCAGCGCCTCCTAATGACGATGGAACACTAAGATTGTGTCGATAGTTAATACATCGACCACCAGCCGACTTGTCTACAAAGGGATATTGCCGCCTCGGGCTCCATGTGGTCCGTCTCCTGTGAGTCTAGATTTTCGAATCCGACGCGAAACTGATAGTTAATTGTAACGGTCAGGGCCTCCAAAAGACGATGGAACACTCAAATGGAGTCGAGATTCAATACATCGTCCTTCAGGCGACATGTCTCCAAGTGTCTATTGCTGCCTCGGTCACCTTATGGTCGATCTCCAGTGAGTCTAGATTTTCGAATCCGACGCTAAATGATAGTTAATTGTAACTTTCAGCGCTTCCTAATGACGATGGAACACTCAAATTGCGTCGAGTGTCAGTTCATCGTCCTCCAGCCGACTTGTCTCCAAGGGTATATTCCTGCCTCTGGCACCTTATGGTCGTTCTACTGTGAGTCTAGATTTTCTAATCCGACGCAAAACTGATTGTTAATTGTAAAGTTCAGGGCCTCCTAATGACGATGGAACACTCTAATTGCGTCGAGATTCAGTACATCGGAATCCTGCTAACTTGTCTCCAAGGGGCTGTTGCTGCCTCGGGCACCTTATGGTCGTTCTCCTGTGAGTCTAGATTTTCGAATCCGACGCAAAAATGATAAATAATTGTAACGTTCAGTGACTCCTAATAACGATGGAACACTCAAACTGCATCGAGATTCAATTCTTCGCCATTCAGCGGATTTGTCTCCAAGGGCAACTTATGGTTCGTCTCCTGTGAGTCTAGAATTTCGAATCCGACGCAAAAATGATATTCAATTGTTACGTTCAGCGCCTCCTAATGACGATGGAACACTCGATTTGCGTCGAGAGTCAATACATGGACCTCCAGCCCACTTGTCTAGAAGGGGATATGCTGCCTCGGGTTCCATGTGGTCCGTGTCCTGTGAGTCTAGATTTTCGAATCCGACGAGATACTGATAGTTAATTGTAACGTTCATGGCCTCCCAATGACGATGGAGCACTTAAATTGCGTCGCGATTCAATACATCGTCCTACAGCGGACTGGTCTCCAAGGGGATATTGCTGCCTCGGGCACATTATGTGAGTCTATATTTTCGAATCCAACGAAAAACTGATAGTTAGATGTAATATTCAGGGCCTCCTAATGACGATGGAACACTCAAATTGCGTCGAGATTCGATACATCGGCCTCCAACCGACTTGCCTCGAAGAGTCCGTTTTGCCTCGGGCACCTTGTGGGCGTTCTCCTGTGACTCTAGATTTTCGAATCCGAAGCATAACTCATAGTTAATTGTATCGTTCAGCGCCTCCTAATGACGATGGAACAATCAAATTGGGTCGAGATTCAATATATCGTCCTCCAGCCGACTTGTCTCCAAGGGGTTTATTGCCGCCTCGGGTACCATATGGTCCTTATCCTGTGAGTCTAGATTTTCGAATCCGACGCAAAAATGATAGTTAATTGTAAAGTTCAGGGCCTCTTAATGACGATGGAACACTCAAATGGCGTCGAGATTCGATACATGGGCCTCCAAACGACTTGCCTCGAAGAGTCCGTTGCTGCCTTGGGCACCTTATGGTCGTTCTCCTGTGACTCTAGATTTTCGAATCCGACGCGCAACTGATAGTTAATTGTATAGTTCAGCGCCTCCTAATGACGATGGAACACTCAAATTGGGTCGAGATTCAATATATCGTCCTCCAGCCGACTTCTCTCCAAGGGGTTTATTGTTGCCTCGGGACCATATGGTCCTTATCCTGTGAGTCTAGATTTTCGAACCCGACGCGAAACTTATAGTTAATTGTAACGTTCAGGGCCTCCTAATGACGATGGAGCGCTCAAATTGCGTCGCGATTCAAAACATCGTCCTCCTGCGTACTGGTCTCCAAGGGTCTATTCCTGCCTCGGGCACCTTATGGTCGTTCTCCTGTGAGTCTAGATTTTCTAATCCGACGCAAAACTGATTGTTAATTGTAAAGTTCAGGGCCTCCTAATGACGATGGAACACTCAAATTGCGTCGAGATTCAATACATCGGAATCCTGCTAACTTGTCTCTAAGGGGCTGTTGCTGCCTCGGGCACCTTATGGTCGTTCTCCTGTGAGTCTAGATTTTCGAACCCGACGCAAAACTGATTGTTAATTGTAACGTTCAGGGCCTCCTAATGATGATGAAACACTCAAATTGAATCGACTTTCAATACATCGTCTTCCAGCCGACTTGTATCCAAGGGGATACTGCTGTTTCGGGCACCATATTCTCCTTCTCCACTGAGTAGATTTTCGAATCCGACGCTAAAACGATAGTTAATTGTAATTTTCAGCGCCTCCAAATGACGATGGAACACTCAAATTGCGTCGAGTGTAAATACATCGTCCTCCAGCCGATTTGTCTCCAAGGGTCTATTCCTGCCTCGGGTACCTTATGGTCGTTCTCCTGTGAGTCTGGATTTTCTAATCCGACGCAAAACTGAATGTTAATTGTAACGTTCAGGGCCTCCTAATGACGATGGAGTACTCAAATTGCGTCGCGATCCAAAACATCGTCCTCCAGCGTACTTGTCCCCAAGTGTCTATTGCTGCCTCGGGCACCTTATGGTCGTTCTCCTGTGAGTCTAGATTTTCGAATCCGACGCAAAAATGATAGTTAATTGTAATGTTCAGGGCCTCCTAATGACGATGGAACACTCAAATTGCGTCGAGATTCGATACATCGGCCTCCAACCGACCTGCCTCGAAGAGTCCGTTGCTGCCTCGGGCACCTTACGATCGTTCACCTGTGAGTCTAGATTTTCAAATCCGACGCGAAACTGATTGTTAATTGTAACTTTCAGCGCCTCCTAATGACGATGGAACACTCTAATTGGGTCGAGTGTAAATACATCGTCCTCCAGCCGACTTGTCTCCAAGGGTCTATTCCTGCCTCGGGCACCTTATGGTCGTTCTACTGTGAGTCTAGATTTTCTAATCCGACGCAAAACTGATTGTTAATTGTAAAGTTCAGGGCCTCCTAATGACGATGGAACACTCTAATTGCGTCGAGATTCAATACATCGGAATCCTGCTAACTTGTCTCCAAGGGGCTGTTGCTGCCTCGGGCACCTTATGGTCGTTCTCCTGTGAGTCTAGAATTTCGAATCCGACGCAAAAATGATATTCAATTGTTACGTTCAGCGCCTCCTAATGACGATGGAACACTCAATTTGCGTCGAGATTCAATACATGGACCTCCAGCCCACTTGTCTAGATGGGGATATGCTGCCTCGGGTTCGATGTGGTCCGTGGCCTGTGAGTCTAGATTTTCGAATCCGACGAGATACTGATAGTTAATTGTATCGTTCAACGCCTCCTAATGACGATGGAACACTCAAATTGGGACGAGATTCAATATATCGTCCTCCAGCCGACTTGTCTCCAAGGGGTTTATTGCCGCCTCGGGTACCATACGGTCCTTATCCTGTGAGTCTAGATTTTCGAATCCGACGCAAAAATGATAGTTAATTGTAAAGTTCAGGGCCTCTTAATGACGATGGAACACTCAAATTGCGTCGAGATTCGATACATCGGCCTCCAACCGACTTGCCTCGAAGAGTCCGTTGCTGCCTTGGGCACCTTATGGTCGTTCTCCTGTGACTCTAGATTTTCGAATCCGACGCGAAACTTATAGTTAATTGTAACGTTCAGGGCCTCCTAATGACGATGGAGCGCTCAAATTGCGTCGCGATTCAAAACATCGTCCTCCTGCGGACTGGTCTCCAAGGGGACATTATGTGAGTCTATATTTACGAATCCGGCGAAAAACTGATAGTTAGATGCAACATTCAGGGCCTCCTAATGACTCTGAAACACTCAAATTGCGTCGCGATCCAATATTTCCTCCACCAGCCGAATTGTCTCCAAGCGTCTATTTGCTGCCTCGGGCGCCTGATGGTCGTTCTCCTGTGAGTCTAGACTTTCGAACCCGACGCAAAAATGATTGTTAATTGTAACGTTCAGCGCCTCCTAATGACGATGGAACACTCAAATTCAATCGAGATTCAATACATCGTCTTCCAGCCGACTTGTATCCAAGGGGATTTTGCTGTTTCGGGCACCATATTATCCTTCTCCTGTGAGTAGATTTTCGAATCCGACGCTAAAATGATAGTTAATTGTTATTTTCAGCGCCTCCTAATGACGATGGAACACTCAAATTGCGTCGAGTGTAAATACATCGTCCTCCAGCCGATTTGTCTCCAAGGGTCTATTCCTGCCTGGGGCACCTTATGGTCGTTCTCCTGTGAGTCTGGTTTTTCTAATCCGATGCAAAACTGATTGTTAATTGTAACTAACGTTCAGGGCCTCCCAATGACGCTGGAACACTCAAATTGCGTCAAGATTCAATACATCGGAATCCAGCTAACTTGTCTCCAAGGGGCTGTTGCTGCCTCGGGCACCTTATGGTGGTTCTCCTGTGAGTCTAGATTTTCGAATGCGACGCAAAAATGATAGTTAATTGTAACGTTCAGGGCCTACTAATAACGAAGGAACACTCAAATTGCGTCGAGATTCAATACTTCGCCAATCAGCCGATTCGTATCCAAGGGGATATTGCAGCCTCGGGCAACTCATGGTTCGTCTCCTGTGTGTATAGATTTTCGAATCCGACGCAAATATAATAGTCAATTGTTACGTTCAGCGCCTCCTAATGACGATGGAACACTCAATTTGCGTCGAGAATCAATACATGGACCTGCAGCCCACTTGTCTAGAAGGGGATATGCTGCCTCGGGTTCCATGTGGTCCGTGTCCTGTGAGTCTAGATTTTCGAATCCGACGAGATACTGATAGTTAATTGTAACGTTCATGGCCTCCTAATGACGATGGAGCACTCAAATTGCGTCGCAATTCAATACATCGTCCTCCAGCGGACTGGTCTCCAAGCTGATATCGTTGCCACGGGCACCTTATGTGAGTCTAGATTTTCGAATCCGACGAAAAACTGATAGTTAATTGTAACATTCAGGCCCTCTTAATGAAGATGGAACACTCAAATTGCGTCGGGATCCAATACATCGTCCTCCTGGCGACTTGTCTCCAAAGGTCTATTGCTGCCTCGGGCACTATAAGATCGTTCTCCTAAGAGTATAGATTTTCGAACCCGACGCAAAACTGACAGTTAATTGTAACGTTCAGCGCCTCCTAATGACGATGGAACACTCAAATTGCGTCAAAATTCAATACATCGACCTCCAGCCGACCTGTCTCCAAGGGGATATTGCTGCCTAGGGCTCCATACGGTCCTTCTCCTGTGAGTCTAGATTTTCGAATCCGACTCGAAACTGATTGTTAATTGTAACATTCAGGGCCTCCTAATGACGATGGATCTCTCAAATTGCGTCGCGATTCAATACATCGTCCTCCAGCTAACTTGTCTGCAAGGGTCTGTTGCTGTCTCGGGCACCTTATGGTCGTTCTGTGTGATTCTAGATTTTCTAATCCGACGCAAAACTGATTGTTAATCCTAATGACGATGGAACACTCAAATTGCGTCGGGATCCAATACATAGTCCTCCAGCGGACTGGTCCCCAAGGGGATACTGCTGCTTCCGGAACCTTATGGTCCGTCTCCAGTGAGTCTAAAATTTCCAGTCCGACGACAACCTTATAGTTAATTGTAACATTCAGGGCCTCCTAGTTACGATGGAAAACTCAAATTGCGTTGCGATCGGAAAGATCGACCTCCAGCCGATTTGTCTAGAAACGTCGATTGCTGCCTGGGGCACCTTATGATCGTTCTCTTGTAAGTCTAGATTTTCGAATCCGACGCGAAACTGATAGTTTATTGTAACGTTCAGGGCCTCATATAGACGATGGAGCACTCAAATTCGGTCGCCATTCAATACATCGTATCCAGCCGACTTGTCTCCAAAGGTCTATAGCTGCCTGGGGCACCTTATGATCGTTCTCCTGTAAGTCTTGATTTTCGAATCCGACGCAAAAAGATTGTAACGTTCAGGGCCTCCTAATGACGATGGGACACTCAAATTGCGTCGAGATTCAATACATCGGAATCCAGCTAACTTGTCTCCAAGGGGCTGTTGCTGCCTCCGGCACCTTATGGTCGTTCTCCTGTGAGTCTAAATTTTCGAATCCGACGCAAAAATGATAGTTAATTGTAACGTTCAGCGCCTCCTAATGACGATGGAACACTCAAATTGCGTCGAGATTCAATACATCGTCCTTCAGCCGACTTGTATCCAACGGTCTATAGCTGCCTCGGGCACCTTATGGTCGTTCTCCTGTGAGTCTAGATTTTCGAATCCGACGCAAAAATGATAGTTAATTGTAATGTTCAGGGCCTCCTAATGACGATGGAACACTCAAATTGCGTCGAGATTCGATAGATCGGCCTCCAACCGACTTGCCTCGAAGAGTCCGTTGCTGCCTCGGGCAAATTATGGTCGTTCTCCTGTGACTCTAGATTTTCGAATCCGACGAATAACTGATGGTTAATTGTATCGTTCAGCGCCTCCTAATGACGATGGGACACTCAAATTGGGTCGAGATTCAATATATCGTCCTCCAGCCGACTTGTCTCCAAGGGGTTTATTGCCGCCTCGGGTACCATATGGTCCTTATCCTGTGAGTCTAGATTTTCGAATCCGACGCGAAACCTATAGTTAATTGTAACGTTCAGGGCCTCCTAATGACGATGGAGCGCTCAAATTGCGTCGCGATTCAAAACATCGTCCTCCTGCGGACTGGTCTCCAAGGGGATATTGCTGCCTCGGGCACATTATGAGAGTCTATATTTACGAATCCGGCGAAAAACTGATAGTTAGATGTAACATTCAGGGCCTCCTAATGACTCTGAAACACTCAAATTGCGTCGCGATCCAATATTTCGTCCACCAGCCGAATTGTCTCCAAGCGTCTATTGCTGCCTCGGACACCTTATGGTCGTTCTCCTGTGATTCTAGATTTTGTAATCCGACGCAATACTGATTGTTAATAGTAACGTTCAGGTCCTCCTAATGACGATGGAACACGCAAATTGCGTCGGGATCCAATACATAGTCCTCCAGCGGACTGGTCTCCAAACGGATACTGCGCTTCCGGAACCTAATGGTCCGTCTCCAGTGAGTCTAGATTTTCCAATCCGACGAAAACCTTATAGTTAATTGTAACATTCAGGGCCTCCTAGTTACGATGGAACACTCAAATTGCGTCGTGATCGAATAGATCGTACTCCAGCCGACTTGTCTCCAAGCGTCTATTGCTGCCTGGGGCACCTTATGATCGTTCTCTTGTAAGTCTAGATTTTCGAATCCGACGCGAAACTGATAGTTTATTGTAACGTTCAGGGCCTCATATTGACGATGGAGCACTCAAATTCCGTCGCCATTCAATACATCGTCTTCCAGCCGACTTGTCTCGAAGGGTCTATAGCTGCATCGGGCACCTTATGGTCGTTCTCCTGTGAGTCTACATTTTCGAATCCGACGCAAAACTGATTGTTAACTGTAACGTTCAGGGCCTCCTAATGACGATGGAACACTCATATTGCGTCGACATTCAATACATCTTCCTCCAGCAGGCTTGTATCCAAGGGGATATTGCTGTCACGAGCACCATAAGAACTTCTCCTGTAAGTAGATTTTCGAATCCGACGCGAAAATGATAGTTAATTGTAACTTTCAGCGCCTCCTAATGACGATGGAACACTCTAATTGCGTCGAGATTCAATACATCGTTCTTCAGCTGACTTGTCTCAAAGGGTCTATAGCTGCCTCGGGCACCTTATGGTCGTTCTCCTGTGAGACTACATTTTCCAATCCGACGCAAAAATGATAGTTAATTGTAACGTTCAGGGCCTCCTAATGACGATGGAACACTCAAATTGCGTCGAGATTCAATACATCGGAATCCAGCCGACTTGTCTCCAAGCGTCTATTGCTCCCTGGGGCACCTTATGATCGATCTCCTGTAAGTCTAGATTTTCGAATCCGACGCGAAACTGATAGTTCAGGGCCTCATAATGACGATGGAGCACTCAAATTGCGTCGAGATTCAATACATCGTCCTTCAGCCGACTTGTCTCCAAGGGTATATAGTTGCCTCCGGCACCTTATGGTCGTTTTCCTGTGAGTCTACATTTTTAAATCCGACGCAAAAATGATAGTTAATTGTAATGTTCAGGGCCTCCTACTGACGATGGAACACTCAAATTGCGTCGAGATTCAATACATCGGCCTCCAGCCGACTTGTCTCGAAGGTTCCGTTGCTGCCTCGGGCACCTTATGGTCGTTCTCCTGTGACTCTAGACTTTCGAATCCGACGCATAACTGATAGTTAGTTGTATCGTTCAGCGCCTCCTAATGACGATGGAACACTCAAATTGGGTCGAGATTCAATATATCGTCCTCCAGCCGACTTGCCTCCAAGGGGATATTGCTGCCTCGGGCACCTAATGGTCCTTATCCTGTGAGTCTAGATTTTCGAATCCGACGCGAAACTTATAGTTAATTGTAACGTTCAGGGCCTCCTAATGACGATGGAGCACTCAAATTGTGTCGCGATTCAATACATCGTCCTGCAGCGGACTGGTCTCCAAGGGGATATCGTTGCCACGGGCACCTTATGTGAGTCTAGATTTTCGAATCCGACGAAAAACTGACAGTTAATTGTAACATTCAGGGCCTCCTAATGACGGTGGAACACTCAAATTGCGTCGGGATCCAATACATCGTCCACCAGGCGACTTGTCTCCAAGGGTCTATTGCTGCCTAGGGCTCCATACGGTCCTTCTCCTGTGAGTCTAGATTTTCGAATCCGACTCGAAACTGATTGTTAATTGTAACGTTCAGGGCCTCCTAATGAGGATGGATTTCTCAAATTGCGTCGCGTTCAATACATCATCCTCCAGCCAACTTGTCTCCAACGGTCTATTGCTGCCTCGGGCACCTTATGGACGTTCTCCTGTGAGTCTAGATTTTCGAATCCGACGCAAAAATGATAGTTAATTGTAACGTTCAGGGCCTCCTACTGACGATGGAAAACTCAAATTGCGTCCAGATTCAATACATCCTCCTTCAGCCCACTTGTCTCCAAGGGGATATTGCAGCCTCGGGCACCATACCGTCCTTCTCCTGTAAGTTTAGATTTTCGAATCCGACGCGAAACTGATAGTTAATTGTATCGCTCAGGGCCTCCTAATGACGATGGAGCACTCAAATTGCGTCGCGATTCAATACATTGTCCTCCAGCGGACTGGTCTCCAAGGGGATATTGCAGCTTCCGGAACCTTATGGTCCGTCTCCAGTGAGTCTAGAATTTCCAATCCGACGAGAACGTTATAGTTAATTATAACATCCAGAGCCTCCTAGTTACGATGGAACACTCAAATTGCGCCGCGATCCAATACATCGTCCTCCAGCCGACTTGTATCCAAGCGTCTATTGCTGCCTGGGGCACCTTATGATCGTTCTCCTGAGAGTCTAGATTTACGAATCCGATGCAAAACTCTTAGTTAATTGTAACGTTCAGGGCCTCCTAACAACGATCGAACACTCTAATTGCGTCGAGTTTCAATACATCGTCTTCCAGCCGACTTGTCTCCATGGGGATATTGCTGCCTGGGGCACCTTATGGTCGCTCTCCTGTGAGTCCAGATTTTCAAATCCGACGCGAAACTGATTGTTAATTGTAACGTTCAGCGCCTCCTAATGACGTTGAAACACTCAAATTGTGTCGAGAGTCAATACATCGAACTCCAGCCGACTTGTCTACAAGGGGATATTGCCGCCTCGGGCTCCATGTGGTCCGTCTCATTTGAGTCTAGATTTTCGAATTCCACGCGAAAGTGATAGTGAATTGTAACGTTCAGGGCCTCCTATACACGATGGATCACTCAAATTGCGTCGAGATTCAATACATCGTCCTTCAGCCGACTTCTCTCCAAGGCTCTATTGCTGCCTCGTACACCTTATGGTCGTTCTCCTGTGAGTCTAGATTTTCGAATACGACGCGAAAATGATTGTTAATTGTAATGTTCAGGGCCTCCTAATGACGATGGAGCACTCAAATTGCGTCGCGATTCAAAACATCGTCCTCCAGCGGACTGGTCTCCAAGGGGATTTGCTGCCTCGAACACATTATGTTAGTCTATATTTTCGAATCCGGCGAAAAACTGATATTTAAATGTAACATTCAGGGCCTCCTAATGACTCTGAAACACTCAAATTGCGTCGCAATCCAATTTTTCGTCCACCAGCCGAATTGTCTCGGGCACCTTATGCTCGTTCTCCTGAGAGTCTAAATTTTCGAACCCGATGCAAAAATGAATGTTAATTGTAACGATCAGCGCCTCCTAATGATGATGAAACACTAAAATTGCGTCGACATTCAATACATCGGAATCCAGCTAACTTGTCTCCAAGGGGCTGCTTCTGCCTCGGGCACCTTATGGTCGTTCTCCTTTGAGTCTAGATTTTCGAATACGACGCAAAAATGATAGTTAATTGTAAGGTTGAGGGCCTCCTAATAACGATGGAACACTCAAATTGCGTCGCGATTCAATACATCGTCCTCCAGCCAATTTGTCTCCAAGGGTCTATTGTTGCATCGGTCACCTTATGGACGTTCTCCTGTGAGTCTAGATTTTCTAATCCGACGCAAAACTGATTGTTAATTGTAAAGTTCAGGGACTCCTAATGACGATGGAACTCTCAAATTGCGTCACGATCCAATACTACGTCCTCCAGCGGACTGGTCTCCAAGGGGATACTGCTGCTTCCGGAACCTTATGGTCCGTCTCCAGTGAGTCTAGAATTTCCAATCCGACGAAAACCTTATAGTTAATTGTAACATTCAGGGCCTCCTAGTTACGATGGAACACTCAAATTGCGTCGCGATCCAAAACATCGTCCTCCCGCCGACTTGTCTCCAAGCGTCTATTGCTGCCTGGGGCACCTTATGATCGTTCTCCTGTAAGTCGAGATTTTCATCCGACGCGAAACTGATAGTTAATTGTAACGTTCAGGGGCTCAGAATGACGATGGAGCACTCAAATTGCGTCGAGATTCAATACATCGTCCTTGAGCCGACTTGTCTCCAAGGAAATATTGCTGCCTCGGGCACCATACGGTCCTTCTCCTGTAAGTCTAGATTTTCGAATCCGACGCCAAACTGATAGTTTATTGAAAAGTTCAGAGCCTTATACTGACGATGGAGCACTCAAATTCCGTCGCAATTCGATACATCGTCTTCCAGCGGACTGGTCTCCAAGGGGATATTGCTGCTTCCGGAAACTAATGGTCCGGCTCCAGTGAGTCTGGATTTTCGAATCCGACGAAAAACTTATAGTTAATAGTATCATTCAGGGCCTGTTAATGACGATGGAATATTCAAATTGCGTCGCGATCCAATACATCGTCCTCCAGCTGGTTTGCCTCCAAGCGTCTATTGCTGCCTCGGTCACCTTATGGTCGATCTCCAGTGAGTCTAGATTTTCTAATCCGACGCAAAACTGATTGTTAACTGTAACGTTCAGGGCCTCCTAATGACGATGGAACACTCAAATTGCGTCGAGATTCAATACATCGTCCTCCAGCCGGCTTGTATCCAAGGGGATTTTGCTGTCACGAGCACCATAAGAACTTCTCCTGTAAGTAGATTTTCGAATCCGACGGGAAAATGATAGTTAATTGTAACGTTCAGCGCCTCCTAATGACGATGGAACACTCAAATTGCGTCGAGATTCAATACATCCTCCTTCAGCCCACTTGTCTCCAAGGGGATATTGCAGCCTCGGGCACCATACCGTCCTTCTCCTGTAAGTTTAGATTTTCGAATCCGACGCGAAACTGATAGTTAATTGTATCGCTCAGGGCCTCCTAATGACGATGGAGCACTCAAATTGCGTCGCGATTCAATACATTGTCCTCCAGCGGACTGGTCTCCAAGGGGATATTGCAGCTTCCGGAACCTTATGGTCCGTCTCCAGTGAGTCTAGAATTTCCAATCCGACGAGAACGTTATAGTTAATTATAACATCCAGGGCCTCCTAGTTACGATGGAACACTCAAATTGCGCCGCGATCCAATACATCGTCCTCCAGCCTACTTGTATCCAAGCGTCTATTGCTGCCTGGGGCACCTTATGATCGTTCTCCTGAGAGTCTAGAATTACGAATCCGATGCAAAACTCTTAGTTAATTGTAACGTTCAGGGCCTCCTAACAACGATCGAACACTCAAATTGCGTCGAGTTTCAATACATCGTCTTCCAGCCGACTTGTCTCCATGGGGATATTGCTGCCTGGGGCACCTTATGGTCGCTCTCCTGTGAGTCCAGATTTTCAAATCCGACGCGAAACTGATTGTTAATTGTAACGTTCAGCGCCTCCTAATGACGTTGAAACACTCAAATTGTGTCGAGAGTCAATACATCGAACTCCAGCCGACTTGTCTACAAGGGGATATTGCCGCCTCGGGCTCCATGTGGTCCGTCTCATTTGAGTCTAGATTTTCGAATTCCACGCGAAAGTGATAGTGAATTGTAACGTTCAGGGCCTCCTATACACGATGGATCACTCAAATTGCGTCGAGATTCAATACATCGTCCTTCAGCCGACTTCTCTCCAAGGCTCTATTGCTGCCTCGTACACCTTATGGTCGTTCTCCTGTGAGTCTAGATTTTCGAATACGACGCGAAAATGATTGTTAATTGTAATGTTCTGGGCCTCCTAATGACGATGGAGCACTCAAATTGCGTCGCGATTCAAAACATCGTCCTCCAGCGGACTGGTCTCCAAGGAGATATTGCTGCCTCGGGCACATTATGTGAGTCTATATTTTCGAATCCGGCGAAAAACGGATAGTTAGATGTAACATTCAGGGCCTCCTAATGACTCTGAAACACTCAAATTGCGTCGCGATCCAATATTTCGTCCACCAGCCGAATTGTCTCCAAGCGTCTATTGCTGCCTTGGGCACCTTATGGTCGTTCTCCTGTGAGTCTAGATTTTCGAACCCGACGCAAAAATGATTGTTAATTGTAACGTTTAGCGCCCCGTATTGACGATGGTACACTAAAATTGCGTCGCTATTCAACACATCGTCCTCCAGCCGACTTCTCTCCAAGGGTTTATTGCTGCCTCGGGCATTTTATGGTCGTTCTCCTCTGAGTCTAGATTTTCGAACCCGACGCAAAAATGATTGTTAATTGTAACGTTCAGCGAACCCTATTGACGATGGAACACTCAAATTGCGTCGAGATTCAATACATCGGAATCCAGCTAAGTTGTCTCCAAGGGGCTGTTGCTGCCTCGGGCACCTTATGGTCGTCCTCCTGTGAGTCTAGATTTTCGAATCCGACGCAAAAATGATTGTTTATTGTAACGTTCAGAGCCTCCTAATAACGATGGAACACTCAAATTGCGTCGAGATTCAATACTTCGCCATTCAGCCGATTTGTCTCCAAGGGGTATTGCTACCTCGGGCAACTTATGGTTCGTGCCCTGTGTGTCTAGATTTTCGAATCCGACACAAAAATGATAGTCAATTGTTACGGTCAGCGCCTGCTAATGACGATGGAACACTCAATTTGCGTTGAGAGTCAATACATGGACCTCCAGCCCACTTGTCTAGAAGGGGATATGCTGTCTCGGGTTCCATGTGGTCCGTGTCCTGTAAGTCTAGATTTTCGAATCCGACGAGATACTGATACTTAATTGTAACGTTCATGGCCTCATAATGACGATGGAGCACTCAAATTACGTCGAGATTCAATACATCGTCCTTCAGCCGACTTGTCTCTAAGGGGATATATCTGCTTCAGGCTCCATACGATCCTTCTCCTGTGAGTCTAGATTTTCGAATCCGACGCGAAACCGATTGTTAATTGTAACGTTCAGAGCCTCCTAATGACGATGGAACACTAAGATTGTGTCGAGAGTCAATACATCGACATGCAGCCGACCTGCCTACAAGGGGATATTGCCGCCTGGGGCTCCATGTGGCCCGTCTCGTGTGAGTCTAGATTTTCGAATCCGACGCGAAACTGATAGTTAATTGTAACGTTCGGGGCCTCCTAAAGACGATGGAACACTCAAATTGCGTCGAGATTCAATACATCGACCTACAGCCGACTTGTATTCAAGGGGATATTGCTGTCTCGGGCACACTATGAACTTCTCCTGTGAGTAGATTTTCGAATCGAACGCTAAAATGATAGTTAATTGTAACGTTCAGCGCCTCCTATTGACGATGGAACACTCAAATTGAATCGAGATTCAAAACATCGTCATCCAGCCGACTTGTATCCAAGGCGATATTGCTGTATCGGGCCCCATATGATCCTTCTCCTGTGAGTAGATTTTCGAATCCTACGCATAACTGACAGTTAATTGTAACGTTCAGGGCCTCCTAATGACGATGGAACACTCAAATTGCGTCGAGATTCAATACATCGTCCTCCTGCCGGCTTGTATCAAAGGGGATATTGCTGTCGCGAGCACAATATGAACTTCCCCTGTAAGTAGATTTTGGAATCCGACGCGAAAATGATAGTTAATTGTAACGTTCAGCGCCTCCTAATGACGATGGAACACTCAAATTGAATCGAGATTCAAAACATCGTCATCCAGCCGACTTGTATCCAAGGCGATATGGCTGTATCGGGCACCATATGATCCTTCTCCTGTGAGTAGATTGTCGAATCCTACGCTAAAATGATAGTTAATTGTAACTTTCAGCGACTCCTAATGACGATTGAACACTCAAATTGCGTCAAGATTCAATACATCGGAATCCAGCTAACTTGTCTCCAAGGGGCTGTTGCTGCCTCGGGCACCTTATGGTGGTTCTCCTGTGAGTCTAGATTTTCGAATCCGACGCAAAAATGATAGTTAATTGTAACGTTCAGGGCCTCCTAATAACGATGAAACACTCAAATTGCGTCGAGATTCAATACATCGCCATTCAGCCGATTTGTCTCCAAAGGGATATTGCTGCCTCGGGCAACATATGGTTCGTCTCCTGTGTGTCTAGATTTACGAATCCGACGCAAAAATGATCGTCAATTGTTTACGTTCAGCGACTCCTAATGACGATGGAACACTCAATTAGCGTCGAGAGTCAATACATGGACCTCCAGTCCACTTGTCAAGAAGGGGATATGCTGCATCGGGTTCCATGTGTTACGTGTCCTGTAAGTCTAGATTTTCGAATCCGACGAGATACTGATACTTAATCGTAACGTTCATGGCCTCCTAATGACGATGCAGCACTCAAATTGCGTCGCGATTCAATACATCGTCCTCCAGCGGACTGGTCTCCAAGGGGATCTCGTTGCCACGGGCACCTTATGAGAGTCTAGATTTTCTAATCCGACGAAAAGCTAATAGATAATTGTAACATTCAGGGCCTCCTATTGACGATGGAAACTCAATTTGCGTTGGGATCCGATACATCGTCCTCCAGGCGACTTGTCTCCAAGGGTCTATAGTTGCCTCGGGCACTATATGATCGCTCTCCAGTGAGTCTAGATTTTCGAACCCGACGCAAAACTGACAGTTAATTGTAACGTTCAGCGCCTCCTAATGACGATGGAACACTCAAATTGCGTCGAGATTCAATACATCGACCTCCAGCCGACCTGCCTCCAAGGGGATATTGCTGCCTCAGGCTCCATACGGTCCTTCTCCTGTGATTCTAGATTTTCGAATCCAACGCGAAACTGATTGTTAATTGTAACGTTCAGGGCCTCCTAATGACGATGGATCTCTCAAATTGCGTCGCGATTCAATACATCGTCCTCCAGCCGACTTGTCTCCAAGGGTCTATTGCTGCCTCGGGCACCTTATGGACGTTTTCCTGTGAGTCTACGTTTCTAATCCGACGCAAAACTGATAGTTAATTGTAACGTTCAGGGCCTCATAATGACGATGGAGCACTCAAATTCCGTCGCGATTCAATACATCGTCTTCCAGCGGACTGGTCTCCAAGGGGATGTTGCTGCTTCCGGAACCTTATGGTCCGTCTCCAGTGAGTCTGGATTTTCGAATCCGACGAAAAACTTATAGTTAATTGTAACATTCAGGGCCTCCTAGTTACGATGGAACACTAGGATTGTGTCGAGAGTCAATACATCGACCTCCAGCCGACTTGTCTACAAGGGGATATTGCCGCCTCGGGCACCTTATGATCGTTCACCTGTGAGTCTAGATTTTCGAATCCAATGCAAAACTCATAGTTAATTGTAACGTTCAAGGCCTCCTAATTACGATGGAACATTCTAATTGCGTCGAGATTTAATATATCGTCTACCAGCTGACTTGTTTTCATGGGGATATTGCTGCCTGGGGCACCTTACGATCGTTCACCTGTGAGTCTAGATTTTCGAATCCGATGCAAAACTCATAGTTAATTGTAACGTTCAGGGCCTCCTAATTACGATGGAACACTCTAATTGCGTCTAGATTCAATTTATCGTCTTCCAGCTGACTTGTTTTCAAGGGGATATTACTGCCTCGGGCTCCTTATGGTCGCTCTCCTGTGAGTCTAGATTTTCAAATCCGACGCGAAACTGATTGTTAATTGTAACGTTCAGGGCCTCCTAATGGCAATGGAACGTTAAGATTGTGTCGAGAGTCAATACATCGACCTCCAGCCGACTTGTCTACAAGGGGGTATTCAATACATCGTCCTTCAGCCGACTTGTCTCCAAGGGTCTATTGCTGCCTCGGTCACCTTATGGTCGATCTCCAGTGAGTCTAGATTTTCTAATCCGACGCAAAACTGATTGTTAATTATAACGTTCAGTTCCTCCTAATGACGATGAGAAACTCAAATTGCGTCAAGATTCTATACATCGGAATCTAGCTAACTTGTCTCCAAGGGGCTGTTGCTGCCTCGGGCACCTATTGGTCGTTCTCCTGTGAGTCTAGATTTTGTAATCCGACGCAAAAATGATAGTTAGTTGTTACGTTCAGCGACTCCTACTGACGATGGAACACTCAATTTGCGTCGAGAGTCAATACATGGACCTCCAGCCCACTTGTCTAGAAGGGGATATGCTGCCTCGGGTTCCATGTGTTACGTGTCCTGTGAGTCTAGATTTTCGAATCCGACGATATACTGATAGTTAATTGTAACGTTCATGGCCTCCTAATGACGATGCAGCACTCAAATTGCGTCGCGATTCAATACATCGTCCTCCAGCGGACTGGTCTCCAAGGGGATATCGTTGCCACGGTCACCTTATGTGAGTCTAGATTTTCGAATCCGACGCAAAACTGACAGTTAATTGTAACGTTCAGGGCCTAATAATGACGATGGGGCACTCAAATTGCGTCAAGATTCAATACATCGTCCTTCAGCTGACTTGTCTCCAAGGGGATATTGCTTCCTCGGGCACCATACGGTCCTTCTCCTATAGGTCAAGATTTTCGAATCCGAAGCGAAACTGAACGTTAATTGTAACGTTCAGGGCCTCATAATGACGATGGAGCACTCAAATTCCGTCGCGATACAATACACCGTCTTCCAGCGGACAGTTCTCCAAAGGGATATTACTGCTTCCGGAACCTTATGGTCCGTCTCCAGTGAGTCTGGATTTTCGAATCCGACGAAAAACTTAATAGTTAATTGTAACATTCAGGGCCACCTAGTTACGATGGAACACTAAGATTGTGTCGAGAGTCAATACATCGACCTCCAGCCACTTGTCTACAAGGGGATATTGCCGCCTCGGGCACCTTATGATCGTTCACCTGTGAGTCTAGATTTTCGAATCCGATGGAAAACTCATAGTTAATTGTAACGTACAGGGCCTACTAATTACGATGGAACACTCTAATTGCGTCGAGATTCAATATATCGTCTTCCAGCTTACTTGTTTTCATTGGGGTAATGCTGCCTCGGGCTCCTTATGGTCGCTCACCTGTGAGTCTAGATTTTCAAATCCGACGCGAAACTGATTGTTAATTGTAACGTTCAATGCCTCCAAATGACGATGGAACACTAAGATTGTGTCGAGAGTCAATACATCGACCTCCAGCCGACTTGTCTACAAGGGGATTTTGCCGCCTCGGGCTCCATGTGGTCCGTCTCCTGTGAGTCTAGATTTTCGAATGCGAGGCGAAACTGATAGTTAATTGTAATGTTCAGGGCCTCCAAAAGACGATGGAACACTCAAATTGCGTCAATATTCAATACATCGGCCTCCAGCCAACTTGTCTCCAAGGGTCTGTTGCTGCCTCGGGCACCTTATGGTCTTTCTCCTGTGAGTCTAGATTTTCGAATCCGACGCATAACTGATAGTTAATTGTAACGTTCAGGGTCTCCTAATGACGATGGAGCACTCAAAATGCGTCGCGATTCAATTCATCGTCCTCCAGCGGCCTGGACTCCGAGGGGATACTGCTGCTTCCGGAACCTTATGGTCCGTCTCCAGTGAGTCTAGATTTTCGAATCCGACGAAAAACTTATAGTTAATTGTAACGTTGAGGGCCTCCTAAAGACGATGGAACACTCAAATATCGTCGAGATTCAATACATCGTCCTTCAGGCGACTTGTCTCCAAGGGTCTATTGCTGCCTCGGGCACCTTATGGTCGTTCTCCTGTGAGTCTAGATTTTCTAATCCGACGCAAAACTGATTGTTAATTGTAACGTACAGGGCCTCAAAATGACGATGGAATACTCAAATTGCGTCGCTATTCAACACATCGTCCTCCAGCCGACTTCTCTCCAAGGGTCTATTGCTGCCTCGGGCACCTTATGGTCGATCTCCTGTGAGTCTACATATTCGAATCCGACGCAAAAATGATTGTTAATTGTAATGTTCAGGGCCTCCTAATGACGATGGAACACTCAAATTGCGTCGCGATTCAATACATCGTCCTCCAGCCGACTTGTCTCCAAGAGGATATTGCTGCCTCGGGCACCATATGGTCCTTATTCTGTGAGTCTAGATTTTCGAATCCGACGCGAAACTTATAGTTAATTGTAACGCTCAGGGCCCCCTAGTTACGATGGAACACTCAAATTGCGTCGCGATCCAAAACATCGACCTCCAGCCGACTTGTCTCCAAGCGTCTATTGCTGCCTGGGGCACCTTATGATCGTTCACCTGTAAGTCTAGATTTTCGAATCCGACGCGATAATGATAGTTAATTGTAACGTTCAGGGCCTCAAAATGACGATGGAGCACTCAAATTCCGTCGCGATTCAATACATCGTCTTCCAGCGCACTTGTCTCCAAGGGGATATTGCTGCTTCCGGAACCTTATGGTCGATCTCCTGTGAGTCTACATATTCGAATCCGACGCAAAAATGATTGTTAATTGTAACGATCAGGGCCTCCTAAAGACGATGGAACACTCAAATTGCGTCGAGTTTCAATACATCGTCCTTCAGCCGACTTGTCTCTAAGGGGATATTGCCGCCTCGGGCTTCATGTGGTCCGTCTCCCGTGAGTCTAGATTTTCGAATCCGATGCAAAACTCATAGTTAATTGTAACGTTCAGGGCCTCCTAAAAACGATGGAGCACTCAAATTGCGTCGAGATTCAATACATCGTCTACAAGCCGACTTGTCTCCATGGGGATATTGCTGCCTCGGGCTCCTTATGGTCGCTCTCCTGTGAGTCTAGATTTTCAAATCCGACGCGAAACTGAAAGTTAATTGTAATGTTCAGCGCCTCCTAATGACGATGGAACACTCAAACTGCGTCGAGATTCAATACATCGTCCTCCATCCGACCTGAATCCAAGGTGATATTGCTGTCACGAGCACAATATGAAATTCTCCTGTGAGTAGATTTTCGATTCCGACGCTAAAATGATAGTTAATTGTAACGTTCAGCGCCGCTTAATGACGAACACTCAAATTGCGTCGAGATTGAATACATCGTCCTTCAGCCGACTTGTCTCCAAGGGGATATTGCTGCCTCGGGCACCATACGGTCCTTCTCCTGTAAGTTTAGATTTTCGAATCCGACGCGAAACTGATAGTTAATTGTACCGATCAGGGCCTCGTAATGACGCTGGAGCACTCAAAATTGCGTCGCGATTCAATACATCGTCCTCCAGCGGACTGGTCTCCAAGGGGATATTGCTGCTTCCGGAACCTTATGCTCCGTCTCCAGTGAGTCTACATTTTTGAATCCGACGAAAAACTTATAGTTAATTATAACATACATGGACTCCTGGTTACGATGGAGGACTCAAATTGCGTCGCGATCCAATACATCGTCGTCCAGCCGACTTGTCTCCCAGCGTCTATTGCTGCCTGGGGCACCTTATGATCGTTCTCCTGTGAGTCTAGATTTTCGAATCCGACTCGAAACTGATTGTATCGTCAGGGCCTCCTAATGACGATGGAAAACACAAATTGCGTCGGGATTTAATACATCATCCTTCAGCCGACTAGTCTCCAAGGGTCTGTTGCTGCCTCGGGCACCTGATGGTCGTTCTCCTGTGAGTCTAAATTTTCTAATCCGACGCAAAACTGATAGTTAATTGTAACATTCAGGGCCTCCTAATGACGATGGATCATTCAAATTGCCTCGAGAGTCAATACATCGTTTTCCAGCCGACTTGTATGAAGTGTCTATTGCTGCCTCGGGCACCTTATGGTAACGTTCAGGGCCTCAAAATGACGATGGAACACTCAAATTGCGTCGAGACTCAATACATCGTCCTCCAGCGGACTGGTCTCCAAGGGGATATTGCTGCCTAGGGTTCCTTATGGTCGCTCTACTGTGAGTAGATTTTCGAATCCGACGCGACACTGATTGTTAATTGTAACGTTCAGCGCCTCCTATTGACGATGGAACACTCAAATTGCGTCGAGATTCAATACATCGACCTCCAGCCGACTTGACTACAAGGGGATATTGCTGCCTCGGGCTCCTTATGGTTGCTCTCCTGTGAGTCTAGATTTTCGAATCCGGCGCAAAACAGTTAGTTAATTGTAAAGATCAGGGCCTCATAATGACGATGGAACACTCAAATTGCGTCGAGATTCAATACATCGTCTTCCAGCCGACTTGTTCCTAGGGGGTATTGCTGCCTCGGGCACCGTATGGTCCTTCTCCTGTGAGTCTAGACTTTCGAATCCGACGCGAAGCTGATAGTTAATTGTATCGTTCAGGGCCTCCTAATTACGATGGAGCACTCAAATTGCGTCGCGATTCAATACATCGTCCTCCAGTGGACTGGTCTGCTAGGGGATATTGCTGAGTCGGGCACCTTATGGTCCGTCTCCAGTGAGTCTAGATTTTCGAATCCGACGAAAAACTGATAGTTAATTGTAACATTCAGGGCCTCCTAATGACGATGGATCATTCAAATTGCCTCGAGAGTCAATACATCGTTTTCCAGCCGACTTGTATGAAGGGTCTATTGCTGCCTCGGGCACCTTATGTTCGTTCTCCTGAGTTTCTAGATTTTCGAATCCGACGCAAAAATGATAGTTAATTGTAACATTCAGGGCCTTCTAATGACGATGGAACACTCAAATTGCGTCGAGATTCAATACATCGGCATTCAGACGATTTGTCTACATGGGTCTATTGCTGCCTCGGGCAACTTATAGTCGTTCCCCTGTGAGTCTAGATTTTAGAATCCGACGAAAAACTGAAAGTTAATTGTTATGTTCCGGGCCTCCTATCGACGATGGATAACTCAAATTGCGTCGAGATTCAATACATCGACCTCCAGCCGACTTGCCTTGAAGGGGATATTGCTGCCTCGGACACCATATGGTCCTTTACCTGTGAGTCTAGAATTTTGAATCCGACGCAAAAATGGTAGTTAATTGCAACTTTCAGCACCTCCTAATGACGATGGAACACTCAAATTGCCTCGAGATTCACATCGTCCTCCTGCCGACTTGTCTCCAGAGGGATATCGCTGCCTCGGGCACCACATGGTTCGTCTCCGGTGATTCTACGTATTCGAATGCGACGCAAAACTGATAGTTAATTGTAACGTTCGGCGCCTCCTACTGACGATGGAACACTCAAATTGCGTCGAGATGCAATACATCGTCCTTCGGCCGACTTGTCTCCAAGAGTCAATTGCTGCCTCGGGCTCCTTATGGTCGTTCTCCTATGAGTCTAGATTTTCGAATCCGGCGCAAAACAGTTAGTTAATTGTAACGATCAGGGCCTCATAATGACGATGGAACACTCAAATTGCGTCGAGATTCAATACATCGTCTTCAAGCCGACTTGTTCCAAGGGGATATTGCTGCCTCGGGCACCTTATGGTCCTTCTTCTGTGGGTCTAGACTTTCTAATCCGACGCGAAACTGATAGTTAATTGTAACGTTCAGGGCCTCCTAATGACGATGGATAATTCAAATTGCTTCGAGAGTCAGTATATCGTTTTCCAGCCGACTTGTCTGAAGGGTCTATTGCTGCCTCGGGCACCTTATGTTCGTTCTCCTGAGTGTCTAGATTTTCGAATCCGACGCAAAAGTGATAGTTAATTGTAACGTTCAGGGCCTTCTAATGACGATGGATCACTCAAATTGCGTCGAGATTCAATACATCGTCCTTCAGCCGACTTGTCTCTAAGGGGATATTGCCGCCTCGGGCTCCATGTGGTCCGTCTCCCGTGAGTCTAGATTTTCGAATCCGATGCAAAACTCATAGTTAATTGTAACGTTCAGGGCCTCCTAAAAACGATGGAGCACTCAAATTGCGTCGAGATTCAATACATCGTCTTCAAAGCCGACTTGTCTCCAAGGGGATATTGCTGCCTAGGGCTCCTTATGGCCGCTCTACTGTGAGTAGATTTTCAAATCCGACGCGAAACTGAAAGTTAATTGTAATGTTCAGCGCCTCCTAATGACGATGGAACACTCAAACTGCGTCGAGATTCAATACATCGTCCTCCATCCGACCTGAATCCAAGGTGATATTGCTGTCACGAGCACAATATGAAATTCTCCTGTGAGTAGATTTTCGAATCCGACGCTAAAATGATAGTTAATTGTAACGTGCAGCGCAGCTTAATGACGAAGGAAAACTCAAATTGCGTCGAGATTCAATACATCGTCATTCAGCCGACTTGTCTCCAAGGGGATATTGCTGCCTCGGGCACCATACGGTCCTTCTCCTGTAAGTTTAGATTTTCGAATCCGACGCGAAACTGATAGTTAATTGTACCGATCAGGGCCTCGTAATGACGCTGGAGCACTCAAATTGCGTCGCGATTCAATACATCGTCCTCCAGCGGACTGGTCTCCAAGGGGATATTGCTGCTTCCGGAACCTTATGCTCCGTCTCCAGTGAGTCTACAATTTTGAATCCGACGAAACACTTATAGTTAATTATAACATACATGGACTCCTGGTTACGATGGAGGACTCAAATTGCGTCGCGATCCAATACATCGTCGTCCAGCCGACTTGTCTCCAAGCGTCTATTGCTGGCTGGGGCACCTTATGATCGTTCTCCTGTGAGTCTAGATATTCGAATTCGATGCAAAACTCATAGTTAATTGTAACATTCAGGGCCTCCTAATAACGATGGAAAACACAAATTGCGTCGAGATTCAATATATCGTCTCCAGCCGACTTGTCTCCATGGCGATATTGCTGTCTAGGGCTCCTTATGGTCGCTCTCCTGTGAGTCAAGATTTTGAAATCCGACCACAAACTGATTGTTTATTGTAACGTTCAGCGCCTCCTAATGACGATGAAACACTCTAATTGTGTCGAGAGTCAATACATCTAAATCCAGGCGACTTGTCTACATGGGGATTCTGCCGCCTCGGGCTCCATGTGGTCCGTCTCCTGTGACTCTAGATTTTCGAATCCGACGCGAAATTAATTGTTAATTGTAACTTTCAGGGCCTCCTAAAGACGATGGAACACTCAAATTGCGTCGAGATTCAATACATCGTCCTTCAGCCGACTTGTCTCCAAGGGGATATTGCTGCCTCGGGCACCATACGGTCCTTCTCCTGTAAGTTTAGATTTTCGAATCCGACGCGAAACTGATAGTTACTTGTACCGATCAGGGCCTCGTAATGACGCTGGAGCACTAAAAATTGCGTCGCGATTCAATACATCGTCCTCCACCGGACTGGTCTCCAAGGGGATACTGCTGCTTCTGGAACCTTAAGGTCCGTCTCCAGTGGGTCTAGAATTTCCAATCCGACGAAAAACTTATAGTTAATTGTAACATTCAGAGCCTCCTAGTTACGGTGGAACACTCAAATTGCTTCGCGATCCAAAACATCGTCCTCCAGCCGATTTGTCTCCAAGCGTCTATTGCTGCCTGGGGCACCTTATGATCGTTCACCTGTAAGTCTAGATTTTCTAATCCGACGCGATAATGATAGTTGATTGTAATGTTCAGGGCCTCCTAATGACGCTGGAGCACTCAAATTGCGTCGCGATCCAATACATCGTCCTCCAGCGGACTGGTCTCCAAGGGGATACTGCTACTTCCGGAACCTTAAGGTCCGTCTCCAGTGAGGCTAGAATTTCCAATCCGACGAAAAACTTATAGTTAATTGTAACATTCAGGGCGTCTTAATTACGATGGAACACTAAGATTGTGTCGAGAGTCAATACATCGACCTCCAGCCAACTTGTCTACAAGGGGATATTGCCGCCTCGGGCTCCATGTGGTCAGTCTCCTGTGAGTCTTAATTTTCGAATCCGACGCGAAACTGATAGTTAATTGAAATTTTCATGGCCTCCTAAAGACGATGGAACACTCAAATTGCGTCGCGATTCAATACATCGTCCTCCAGCGGACTGGTCTCCAAGGGGATATTGCTGCTTCCGGAACCTTATGGTCCGTCTCCAGTGAGTCTATATTTTCGAATCCGACGAAAAACTTATAGTTAATTGTAACATTCAGGGCGTCCTATTTACGATGGAACACTAAGATTATGTCGAGAGTTAATACATCGACCTCCAGCCGATTTGTCTACAAGGGGATATTGCCGCCTCGGGCACTTTATGATCGTTCACCTGTGAGTCTAGATTCTCGAATCCGATGCAAAACTCATAGTTAATTGTAACGCTCAGGGCCTCCTAATTACGATGGAACACTCTAATTGCGTCGAGATTCAATATATCGTCTTCCAGCTGACTTGTTTTCATGGGGATTTTGCTGCCTCGGGCTCGTTATGGTCGCTCTCCTGTGAGTCTAGATTTTCAAATCCGACGCGAAACTGATTGTTAATTGTAACGTTCAGGGCCTCCTAATGACGAAGGAACACTCAAATTGCGTCGCGATCCAATCCATCGTCCTCCAGCGGACTGGTCTCCAAGGGGATACTGCTGCTTCCGGAACCTGAAGGTCCGTGTCCAGTGAGTTTACAATTTCCAATCCGACGAAAAACTAATAGTTAATTGTAACATTCAGGGCCTCCTAGTTACGATGGAACACTCTAATTGCGTCCCGATCCAAAACATCGTCCTCCAGCCGACTTGGTCCAAGCGTCTATTGCAGCCTGGTTCACCTTATGATCGTTCACCTGTAAGTCTAGAATTTCGAATCAGACGCGATAATGACAGTTAATTGTAACGTTCAGGGCCTAATAATGACGATGGAGCACTCAAATTGCGTCAAGATTCAATACATCGTCCTTCAGCTGACTTGTCTCCAAGGGGATATTGCTGCCTCGGGCACCATACGGACCTTCTCCTATAAGTCAAGATTTTCGAATCCGATGCAAAACTCATAGTTAATTGTAACGTACAGGGCCTCCTAATTACGATGGAACACTCTAATTGCGTCGAGATTCAATATATCGTCTTCCAGCTGACTTGTTTTCATTGGGATATTGCTGCCTCGGGCTCCTTATGGTCGCTCACCTGTGAGTTTAGATTTTCGAATCCGTCGAAAACCTGATACTTTATTGTAACATTCAGGGCCTCCTAATGACCATGGAACACTCAAATTGAGTCGGGATTCAATACATCCTCCTCCAGCCGGCTTGTCTACAAGGGGATATTGCCGCCTCGGGCTCCATGTGGTCCGTCTCCTGTGAGTCTAGGTTTTCGAATCCGACGCGAAACTGATAGTTAATTGTAATGTTCAGGGCCTCCAAAAGACGATGGAACACTCAAATTGCGTCAATATTCAATACATCGGCCTCCAGCCAACTTGTCTCCAAGGGTCTGTTGCTGCCTCGGGCACCTTATAGTCGTTCTCCTGTGAGTCTAGATTTTCGAATCCGACGCATAACTGATAGTTAATTGTAACGTTCAGGGTCTCCTAATGACGATGGAGCACTCAAAATGCGTCGCAATTCAATACATCGTCCTCCAGCGGCCTGGTCTCCAAGGGGATATTGCTGCTTCCGGAACCTTATGGTCCGTCTCCAGTGAGTCTAAATTTTCGAATCCGACGAAAAACTTATAGTTAATTGTAACGTTAAGGGCCTCCTAAAGACGATGGAACACTCAAATTTCGTCGAGAATCAATACATCGTCCTTCAGGCGACTTGTCTCCAAGGGTCTATTGCTGCCTCGGGCACCTTATGGTCGATCTCCTGTGAGTCTACATTTTCGAATCCGACGCAAAAATGATTGTTAATTGTAATGTTCAGGGCCTCCTAATGACGATGGAACACTCAAATTGCGTCGCGATTCAATACATCGTCCTCCAGCCGACTTGTCTCCAAGAGGATATTGCTGCCTCCGGCACCATATGGTCCTTATCCTGTGAGTCTAGATTTTCGAAACCGACGCGAAACTCATAGTCAATTGTAACGCTCAGGGCCTCCTAATTACGATGGAACACTCTAATTGCGTCGAGATTCAATATATCGTCTTCCAGCTGACTTGTTTTCATGGGGATTTTGCTGCCTCGGGCTCCTTATGGTCGCTCTTCTGTGGGTCTAGATTTTTAAATCCGACGCGAAACTGATTGTTAATTGTAACGATCAGGGCCTCCTAATGACGATGGAACACTCAAATTGCGTCGCGATCCAATACATCGTCCTCCAGCGGACTGGTCTCCAAGGGGATACTACTCCTTCCGGAACCTTATGGTCCGTCTCCAGTGAGTCTAGAATTTCCAATCCGACGAAAAACTTATAGTTAATTGTAACATTCAGGGCCTCCTAGTTACGATGGAACACTCAAATTGCGTCGCGATCCAAAACATCGACCTCCAGCCGACTTGTCTCCAAGCGTCTATTGCTCCCTGGGGCACCTTATGATCGTTCACCTGTAAGTCGAGATTTTCGAATCAGACGCGATAATGATAGTTAATTGTAACGTTCAGGGCCTCAAAATGACGATGGAGCACTCACATTCCGTCGCGATTCAATACATCGTCTTCCAGCGGACTTGTCTCCAAGGGGATATTGCTGCTTCCGGAACCTTATGGTCCGTCTCCAGTGAGTCTAGATTTTCGAATCCGACGCAAAAATGATTGTTAATTGTAACGTTCAGGGCCTCCTAAAGACGATGGAACACTCAAATTGCGTCGAGATTCAATACATCGTCCTTCAGCCGACTTGTCTCTAAGGGGATATTGCCGCCTCGCGCTCCATGTGGTCCGTCTCCCGTGAGTCCAGATTTTCGAATCCGATGCAAAACTCATAGTTAATTGTAACGTTCAGGGCCTCCTAAAAACGATGGAGCACTCAAATTGCGTCGAGATTCAATACATCGTCTTCAAGCCGACTTGTCTCCATGGGGATATTGCTGCCTCGGGCTCCTTATGTTCGCTCTCCTGTGAGTCTAGATTTTCAAATCCGACGCGAAACTGAAAGTTAATTGTAATGTTCAGCGCCTCCTAATGACGATGGAACACTCAAACTGCGTCGAGATTCAATACATCGTCCTCCATCCGACCTGAATCCAAGGTGATATTGCTGTCACGAGCACAATATGAAATTCACTTGTGAGTAGATTTTCGAATCCGACGCTAAAATGATAGTTAATTGTAACGTTCAGCGCCGCTTAATGACGAAGGATCACTCAAATTGCGTCGAGATTGAATACATCGTCCTTCTACCGACTTGTCTCCAAGGGGATATTGCTGCCTCGGGCACCATACGGTCCTTCTCCTGTAAGTTTAGATTTTCGAATCCGACGCGAAACTGATAGTTACTTGTACCGATCAGGGCCTCGTAATGACGCTGGAGCACTCAAAATTGCGTCGCGATTCAATACATCGTCCTCCAGCGGACTGGTCTCCAAGGGGATATTGCTGCTTCCGGAACCTTATGCTCCGTCTCCAGTGAGTCTACATTTTTGAATCCGACGAAAAACTTATAGTTAATTATAACATACATGGACTCCTGGTTACGATGGAGGACTCAAATTGCGTCGCGATCCAATACATCGTCGTCCAGCCGACTTGTCTCCAAGCGTCTATTGCTGCCTGGGGCACCTTATGATCGTTCTCCTGTGAGTCTAGATATTCGAATTCGATGGAAAACTCATAGTTAATTGTAACATTCAGGGCCTCCTAATAACGATGGAATACACAAATTGCGTCGAGATTCAATATATCGTCTTCCAGCCGACTTGTCTCCTTGGCGATATTGCTGTCTCGGGCTCCTTATGGTCGCTCTCTTGTGAGTCAAGATATTGAAATCCGACCAGAAACTGATTGTTTATTGTAACGTTCAGCGCCTCCTAATGACGATGAAACACTCTAATTGTGTCGAGAGTCAATACATCTACCTCCAGCCGACTTGTCTACATGGGGATTTTGCCGCCTCGGGCTCCATGTGGTCCGTCTCCTGTGAGTCTAGATTTTCGAATCCGAATCGAAACTGATTGTATCGTCAGGGCCTCCTAATGACGATGGAAAACACAAATTGCGTCGGGATTTAATACACCATCCTTCAGCCGACTAGTCTCCAAGGGTCTGTTGCTGCCTCGGGCACCTGATGGTCGTTCTCCTGTGAGTCTAAATTTTCTAATCCGACGCAAAACTGATTGTTAATGGTAACGTTCAGGGCCTCAAAATGACGATGGAACACTCAAATTGCGTCGAGACTCAATACATCGTCCTCCAGCGGACTGGTCTCCAAGGGGATATTGCTGCCTAGGGTTCCTTATGGTCGCTCTACTGTGAGTAGATTTTCGAATCCGACGCGAAACTGATTGTTAATTGTAACGTTCAGCGCCTCCTATTGACGATGGAACACTCAAATTGCGTCGAGATTCAATACATCGACCTCCAGCCGACTTGACTACAAGGGGATATTGCCGCCTCGGGCTCCATGTGGTCCGTCTCCTGTGAGTCTAGATTTTCGAATCAGACGCGAAACTGATAGTTAATTGTAACGTTCAGGGACTCCTAATGACGATGGGACACTCAAATTGCGTCGAGATGCAATACATCGTCCTTCGGCCGACTTGTCTCCAAGAGTCAATTGCTGCCTCGGGCTCCTTATGGTCGTTCTCCTATGAGTCTAGATTTTCGAATCCGGCGCAAAACAGTTAGTTAATTGTAACGATCAGGGCCTCATAATGACGATGGAACACTCAAATTGCGTCGAGATTCAATTCATCGTCTTCCAGCCGACTTGTTCCAAGGGGATATTGCTGCCTCGGGCACCTTATGGTCCTTCTTCTGTGGGTCTAGACTTTCTAATCCGACGCGAAACTGATAGTTAATTGTAACGTTCAGGGCTTCCTAATGACGATGGGTAATTCAAATTCCCTCGAGAGTCAGTATATCGTTTTCCAGCCGACTTGTCTGAAGGGTCTATTGCTGCCTCGGGCACCTTATGTTCGTTTTCCTGAGTGTCTAGATTTTCGAATCCGACGCAAAAATGATAGTTAATTGTACCGTTCAGGGCCTCCTAATGACGCTGGAGCACTCAAATTGCGTCGCGATACAATACATCGTCCTCCAGCGGACTGGTCTCCAAGGGGATACTGCTGCTTCCGGAACCTTAAGGTCCGTCTCCAGTGGGTCTAGAATTTCCAATCCGACGAAAAACTTATAGTTAATTGTAACATTCAGGGCCTCCTAGTTACGGTGGAACACTCAAGTTGCTTCGCGATCCAAAACATCGTCCTCCAGCCGATTTGTCTCCAAGCGTCTATTGCTGCCTGGGGCACCTTATGATCGTTCACCTGTGAGTCTAGATTTTCTAATCCGACGCGATAGTGATAGTTAATTGTAACGTTCAGGGCCTCAAAATGACGATGGAGCACTCAAATTCCGTCGCGATTCAATACATCGTCTTCCAGCGGACTTGTCTCCAAGGGGATATTGCTGCTTCCGGAACCTTATTGTCCGATTCCACTGAGTCTGGTTTTTCGAATCCGACGAAAAACTTATAGTTAATTGTAACATTCAGGGCGTCCTATTTACGATGGAACACTAAGATTGTGTCGAGAGTCAATACATCGACCTCCAGCCGATTTGTCTACAAGGGGATATTGCCGCCTCGGGCACCTTATGATCGTTCACCTGTGAGTCTAGATTTTCGAATACGATGCAAAACTCATAGTCAATTGTAACGTTCAGGGCCTCCTAATTACGATGGAACACTCTAATTGCGTCGAGATTCAATACATCGTCGTCCAGCGGACTGGTCTCCGGAACCTTATGGTCCGTCTCCAATGAGTCTATATTTCCGAATCCGACGAAAAACTTATAGTTAATTATAACATACATGGCCTCCTAGTTACGATGGAACACTCAAATTGCGTCGCGATCCAATACAGTAACGTTCAGCGACTCCTAGTTACGATGGAAACTCTAATTGCGTCGAGATTCAATATATCGTCTTCCAGCTGACTTGTTTTCATGGGGATATTGCTGCCTCGGGCTCCTTATGGTCGCTCTCCTGTGAGTCTAGATTTTCAAATCCGACACGAAACTGATTGTTAATTGTAACGTTCAGGGCCTCCTAATGACGATGGAACACTAAGATTGTGTCGAGAGTCAATACATCGACCTCCAGCCAACTTGTCTACAAGGGGATATTGCCGCCTCGGGCTCCATGTGGTCAGTCTCCTGTGAGTCTTAATTTTCGAATCCGACGCGATACTGATAGTTAATTGAAATTTTCATGGCCTCCTAAAGACGATGGAACACTCAAATTGCGTCGCGATTCAATACATCGTCCTCCAGCGGACTGGTCTCCAAGGGGATATTGCTGCTTCCGGAACCTTATGGTCCGTCTCCAGTGAGTCTATATTTTCGAATCCGACGAAAAACTTATAGTTAAATATAACATTCATGGCCTCCTAGTTACGATGGAACACTCAAATTGCGTCGCGATCCAATACATCGTCCTCCAGCGGACGGGTCTCCAAGGGGATACTGCTGCTTCCGGAACCTTAAGGTCCGTCACCAGTGAGTCTAGAATTTCCAATCCGACGAAAAACTTATAGTTAATTGTAACATTCAGGGCCTCCTAGTTACGATGGAACACTCAAATTGCGTCGCGATCCAAAACATCGTCCTCCAGCCGACTTGTCTCCAAGCGTCTATTGCTGCCTGGGGCACTTTATGATCGTTCACCTGTAAGTCTAGATTTTTGAATCCGACGCGATAATGATAGTTAATTGTAACATTCAGGGCGTCCTATTTACGATGGAACACTAAGATTATGTCGAGAGTTAATACATCGACCTCCAGCCGATTTGTCTACAAGGGGATATTGCCGCCTCGGGCACTTTATGATCGTTCACCTGTGAGTCTAGATTCTCGAATCCGATGCAAAACTCATAGTTAATTGTATCGCTCAGGGCCTGCTAATTACGATGGAACACTCTAATTGCGTCGAGATTCAATATATCGTCTTCCAGCTGACTTGTTTTCATGGGGATTTTGCTGCCTCGGGCTCCTTATGGTCGCTCTCCTGTGAGTCTAGATTTTCAAATCCGACGCGAAACTGATTGTTAATTGTAACGTTCAGGGCCTCCTAATGACGATGGAACACTCAAATTGCGTCGCGATCCAATCCATCGTCCTCCAGCGGACTGGTCTCCAAGGGGATACTGCTGCTTCCGGAACCTTAAGGTCCGTGTCCAGTGAGTTTACAATTTCCAATCCGACGAAAAACTTATAGTTAATTGTAACATTCAGGGCCTCCTAGTTACGATGGAACACTCTAATTGCGTCCCGATCCAAAACATCGTCCTCCAGCCGACTTGGTCCAAGCGTCTATTGCAGCCTGGTTCACCTTATGATCGTTCACCTGTAAGTCTAGAATTTCGAATCAGACGCGATAATGACAGTTAATTGTAACGTTCAGGGCCTAATAATGACGATGGAGCACTCAAATTGCGTCAAGATTCAATACATCGTCCTTCAGCTGACTTGTCTCCAAGGGGATATTGCTGCCTCGGGCACCATACGGACCTTCTCCTATAAGTCAACATTTTCGAATCCGATGCAAAACTCATAGTTAATTGTAACGTACAGGGCCTCCTAATTACGATGGAACACTCTAATTGCGTCGAGATTCAATATATCGTCTTCCAGCTGACTTGTTTTCATTGGGATATTGCTGCCTCCGGCTCCTTACGGTCGCTCACCTGTGAGTCTAGATTTTCAAATCCGACGCGAAACTGATTGTTAATTGTAACGTTCAATGCCTCCAAATGACGATGGAACACTAAGATTGTGTCGAGAGTCAATACATCGACCTCCAGCCGGCTTGTCTACAAGGGGATATTGCCGCCTCGGGCTCCATGTGGTCCGTCTCCTGTGAGTCTAGATTTTCGAATCCGACGCGAAACTGATAGTTAATTGTAATGTTCAGGGCCTCCAAAAGACGATGGAACACTCAAATTGCGTCAATATTCAATACATCGGCCTCCAGCCAACTTGTCTCCAAGGGTCTGTTGCTGCCTCGGGCACCTTATAGTCGTTCTCCTGTGAGTCTAGATTTTCGAATCCGACGCATAACTGATAGTTAATTGTAACGTTCAGGGTCTCCTAATGACGATGGAGCACTCAAAATGCGTCGCAATTCAATACATCGTCCTCCAGCGGCCTGGTCTCCAAGGGGATATTGCTGCTTCCGGAACCTTATGGTCCGTCTCCAGTGAGTCTAGATTTTCGAATCCGACGAAACACTTATAGTTAATTGTAACGTTAAGGGCCTCCTAAAGACGATGGAACACTCAAATTTCGTCGAGAATCAATACATCGTCCTTCAGGCGACTTGTCTCCAAGGGTCTATTGCTCCCTCGGGCACCTTATGGTCGTTCTCCTGTGAGTCTAGATTATCTAATCCGACGCAAAACTGATTGTTAATTGTAACGTACAGGGCCTCAAACTGACGATGGAACACTCAAATTGCGTCGCTATTCAACACATCGTCCTCCAGCCGACTTCTCTCCAAGGGTCTATTGCTGCCTCGGGCACCTTATGGTCGATCTCCTGTGAGTCTACATTTTCGAATCCGACGCAAAAATGATTGTTAATTGTAATGTTCAGGGCCTCCTAATGACGATGGAACACTCAAATTGCGTCGCGATTCAATACATCGTCCTCCAGCCGACTTGTCTCCAAGAGGATATTGCTGCCTCGGGCACCATATGGTCCTTATCCTGTGAGTCTAGATTTTCGAAACCGACGCGAAACTCATAGTTAATTGTAACGCTCAGGGCCTCCTAATTACGATGAAACACTCTAATTGCGTCGAGATTCAATATATCGTCTTCCAGCTGACTTGTTTTCATGGGGATTTTGCTGCCTCGGGCTCCTTATGGTCGCTCTTCTGTGGGTCTAGATTTTTAAATCCGACGCGAAACTGATTGTTAATTGTAACGATCAGGGCCTCCTAATGACGATGGAACACTCAAATTGCGTCGCGATCCAATACATCGTCCTCCAGCGGACTGGTCTCCAAGGGGATACTACTCCTTCCGGAACCTTATGGTCCGTCTCCAGTGAGTCTAGAATTTCCAATCCGACGAAAAACTTATAGTTAATTGTAACATTCAGGGCCTCCTAGTTACGATGGAACACTCAAATTGCGTCGCGATCCAAAACATCGACCTCCAGCCGACTTGTCTCCAAGCGTCTATTGCTGCCTGGGGCACCTTATGATCGTTCACCTGTAAGTCGAGATTTTCGAATCCGACGCGATAATGAAAGTTAATTGTAACGTTCAGGGCCTCAAAATGACGATGGAGCACTCACATTCCGTCGCGATTCAATACATCGTCTTCCAGCGGACTTGTCTCCAAGGTGATATTGCTGCTTCCGGAACCTTATGGTCCGTCTCCAGTGAGTCTGGATTTTCGAATCCGACGAAAAGCTTATAGTTAATTGTAACGTTCAGGGCCTCCTAAAGACGATGGAACACTCAAATTGCGTCGAGATTCAATACATCGTCCTTCAGCCGACTTGTCTCTATGGGGATATTGCCGCCTCGCGCTCCATGTGGTCCGTCTCCCGTGAGTCTAGATTTTCGTATCCGATGCAAAACTCATAGTTAATTGTAACGTTCAGGGCCTCCTAAAAACGATGGAGCACTCAAATTGCGTCGAGATTCAATACATCGTCTTCAAGCCGACTTGTCTCCATGGGGATATTGCTGCCTCGGGCTCCTTATGTTCGCTCTCCTGTGAGTCTAGATTTTCAAATCCGACGCGAAACTGAAAGTTAATTGTAATGTTCAGCGCCTCCTAATGACGATGGAACACTCAAACTGCGTCGAGATTCAATACATCGTCCTCCATCCGACCTGAATCCAAGGTGATATTGCTGTCACGAGCACAATATGAAATTCACTTGTGAGTAGATTTTCGAATCCGACGCTAAAATGATAGTTAATTGTAACGTTCAGCGCCGCTTAATGACGAAGGATCACTCAAATTGCGTCGAGATTGAATACATCGTCCTTCTACCGACTTGTCTCCAAGGGGATATTGCTGCCTCGGGCACCATACGGTCCTTCTCCTGTAAGTTTAGATTTTCGAATCCGACGCGAAACTGATAGTTAATTGTACCGATCAGGGCCTCGTAATGACGCTGGAGCACTCAAAACTGCGTCGCGATTCAATACATCGTCCTCCAGCGGACTGGTCTCCAAGGGGATATTGCTGCTTCCGGAACCTTATGCTCCGTCTCCAGTGAGTCTACATTTTTGAATCCGACGAAAAACTTATAGTTAGTTATAACATACATGGACTCCTGGTTACGATGGAGGACTCAAATTGCGTCGCGATCCAATACATCGTCGTCCAGCCGACTTGTCTCCCAGCGTCTATTGCTGCCTGGGGCACCTTATGATCGTTCTCCTGTGAGTCTAGATATTCGAATTCGATGGAAAACTCATAGTTAATTGTAACATTCAGGGCCTCCTAATAACGATGGAAAACACAAATTGCGTCGAGATTCAATATATCGTCTTCCAGCTGACTTGTCTCCTTGGCGATATTGCTGTCTCGGGCTCCTTATGGTCGCTCTCTTGTGAGTCAAGATATTGAAATCCGACCAGAAACTGATTGTTTATTGTAACGTTCAGCGCCTCCTAATGACGATGAAACACACTAATTGTGTCGAGAGTCAATACATCTACCTCCAGCCGACTTGTCTACGTGGGGATTTTGCCGCCTCGGGCTCCATGTGGTCCGTCTCCTGTGAGTCTAGATTTTCGAATCCGACGCGAAATTAATTGTTAATTGTAACTTTCAGGGCCTCCTAAAGACGATGGAACACTCAAATTGCGTCGAGATTCAATACATCGTCCTTCAGCCGACTTCTCTCCAAGGGACTATTGCTGCCTCGGACACCTTATGGTCGTTCTCCTGTGAGTCTAGATTTTCGAATCCGACTCGAAACTGATTGTATCGTCAGGGCCTCCTAATGACGATGGAAAACACAAATTGCGTCGGGATTTAATACATCATCCTTCAGCCGACTAGTCTCCAAGGGTCTGTTGCTGCCTCGGGCACCTGATGGTCGTTCTCCTGTGAGTCTAAATTTTCTAATCCGACGCAAAACTGATTGTTAATGGTAACGTTCAGGGCCTCAAAATGACGATGGAACACTCAAATTGCGTCGAGACTCAATACATCGTCCTCCAGCGGACTGGTCTCCAAGGGGATATTGCTGCCTAGGGTTCCTTATGGTCGCTCTACTGTGAGTAGATTTTCGAATCCGACGCGAAAGTGATTGTTAATTGTAACGTTCAGCGCCTCCTATTGACGATGGAACACTCAAATTGCGTCGAGATTCAATACATCGACCTCCAGCCGACTTGACTACAAGGGGATATTGCCGCTTCGGGCTCGATGTGGTCCGTCTCCTGTAGGTCTAGATTTTCGAATCAGACGCGAAACTGATAGTTAATTGTAACGTTCAGGGACTCCTAATGACGATGGGACACTCAAATTGCGTCGAGATGCAATACATCGTCCTTCGGCCGACTTGTCTCCAAGAGTCAATTGCTGCCTCGGGCTCCTTATGGTCGTTCTCCTATGAGTCTAGATTTTCGAATCCGGCGCAAAACAGTTAGTTAATTGTAACGATCAGGGCCTCATAATGACGATGGAACACTCAAATTGCGTCGAGATTCAATACATCGTCTTCCAGCCGACTTGTTCCAAGGGGATATTGCTGCCTCGGGCACCTTATGGTCCTTCTTCTGTGGGTCTAGACTTTCTAATCCGACGCGAAACTGATAGTTAATTGTAACTTTCAGGGCCTCCTAATGACGATGGATAATTCAAATTCCCTCGAGAGTCAGTATATCGTTTTCCAGCCGACTTGTCTGAAGGGTCTATTGCTGCCTCGGGCACCTTATGTTCGTTCTCCTGAGTGTCTAGATTTTCGAATCCGACGCAAAAATGATAGTTAATTGTAACGTTCAGGGCCTTCTAATGACGATGGATCACTCAAATTGCGTCGAGATTCAATACATCGTCGTTCTGCCGACTTGTCTCCGAGGGGATATTGCTGCCTCGGGCACCATATGGTAAGTTTAGATTTTCGAATCCGACGCGAAACTGATACTTAATTGTACCGTTCAGGGCCTCCTAATGACGCTGGAGCACTCAAATTGCGTCGCGATCCAATACATCGTCCTCCAGCCACTGGTCTCCAAGGGGATATTGCTGCTTCCGGAACTTTATGGTCCGTCTCCAGTGAGTCTACATTTTTGAATCCGACGAAAAACTTATAGTTAATTATAACATACATGGCCTCCTGGTTACAATGGAGCGCTCAAATTGGTTCGCGATCCAATACATCGTCGTCCAGCCGACTTGTCTCCAAGCGTCTAATGCTGCCTGGGGCACCTTATGATCGTTCTCCTGTGAGTCTAGATATTCGAATTCGATGCAAAACTCATAGTTAATTGTAACATTCGGGGCCTCCTAATAACGATGGAAAAACAAATTGCGTCGAGATTCAATATATCGTCTTCTAGCCGACTTGTCTCCATGGCGATATTGCTGTCTTGGGCTTCTTATGGTCGCTCTCCTGTGAGTCTAGATTTTCAAATCCGACCAGAAACTGTTTGTTAATTGTAACGTTCAGCGCCTCCTAATGACGATGAAACACTCTAATTGTGTCGAGAGTCAATACATCTACCTCCAGCCGACTTGTCTAAATGGGGATATTGCCGCCTCGGGCTCCATGTGGTTTCTCTCCTGTGAGTCTAGATTTTCGAACCCGACGCGAAATTAATTGTTAATTGTAACTTTCAGGGCCTCCTAAAGACGATGGAACACTCAAATTGCGTCGAGATTCAATACATCGTCCTTCAGCCGACTTCTCTCCAAGAGTCTATTCCTGCCTCGGACACATTATGGTCGTTCTCCTGTGAGTCTAGATTTTCGAATCCGACTCGAAACTGATAGTTAATTGTAACGTCAGGGCCTCCTAATGACGATGGAAAACACAAATTGCGTCGAGATTCAATACATCATCCTTCAGCCGACTAGTCTCCAAGGGTCTATTGCTGCCTCGGGCACCTTATGGTCGTTCTCCTATGAGTCTAGATTTTCGAATCCGGCGCAAAACAGTTAGTTAATTGTAAAGATCAGGGCCTCATAATGACGATGGAACACTCAAATTGCGTTGAGATTCAATACATCGTCTTCCAGCCGACTTGTTCCTAGGGGGTATTGCTGCCTCGGGCACCGTATGGTCCTTCTCCTGTGAGTCTAGACTTTCGAATCCGACGCGAAGCTGATAGTTAATTGTATCGTTCAGGGCCTCCTAATGACGATGGATCATTCAAATTGCCTCGAGAGTCAATACATCGTTTTCCAGCCGACTTGTATGAAGGGTCTATTGCTGCCTCGGGCACCTTATGTTCGTTCTCCTGAGTTTCTAGATTTTCGAATCCGACGCAAAAATGATAGTTAATTGTAACATTCAGGGCCTTCTAATGACGATGGAACACTCCAATTGCGTCGAGATTCAATACATCGGCATTCAGACGATTTGTCTACATGGGTCTATTGCTGCCTCGGGCACCTTATAGTCGTTCCCCTGTGAGTCTAGATTTTAGAATCCGACGAAAAACTGAAAGTTAATTGTTATGTTCCGGGCCTCCTATCGACGATGGATAACTCAAATTGCGTCGAGATTCAATACATCGACCTCCAGCCGACTTGTCTTGAAGGGGATATTGCTGCCTCGGACACCATATGGTCCTTTACCTGTGAGTCTAGAATTTTGAATCCGACGCAAAAATGGTAGTTAATTGCAACTTTCAGCACCTCCTAATGACGATGGAACACTCAAATTGCCTCGAGATTCACATCGTCCTCCTGCCGACTTGTCTCCAGAGGGATATCGCTGCCTCGGGCACCACATGGTTCGTCTCCGGTGATTCTACGTATTCGAATGCGACGCAAAACTGATAGTTAATTGTAACGTTCGGCGCCTCCTACTGACGATGGAACACTCAAATTGCGTCGAGATGCAATACATCGTCCTTCGGCCGACTTGTCTCCAAGAGTCAATTGCTGCCTCGGGCTCCTTATGGTCGTTCTCCTATGAGTCTAGATTTTCGAATCCGGCGCAAAACAGTTAGTTAATTGTAACGATCAGGGCCTCATAATGACGATGGAACACTCAAATTGCGTCGAGATTCAATACATCGTCTTCAAGCCGACTTGTTCCAAGGGGATATTGCTGCCTCGGGCACCTTATGGTCCTTCTTCTGTGGGTCTAGACTTTCTAAATCGACGCGAAACTGATAGTTAATTGTAACGTTCAGGGCCTCCTAATGACGATGGATAATTCAAATTGCCTCGAGAGTCAGTATATCGTTTTCCAGCCGACTTGTCTGAAGGGTCTATTGCTGCCTCGGGCACCTTATGTTCGTTCTCCTGAGTGTCTAGATTTTCGAATCCGACGCAAAAGTGATAGTTAATTGTAACGTTCAGGGCCTCCTAATGACGCTGGAGCACTCAAATTGCGTCGCGATCCAATACATCGTCCTCCAGCGGACTGGTCTCCAAGGAGATACTGCTGCTTCCGGAACCTTAAGGTCCGTCTCCAGTGGGTCTAGAATTTCCAATCCAACGAAAAACTTATAGTTAATTGTAACATTCAGGGCCTCCTAGTTACGGTGAAACACTCAAATTGCTTCGCGATCCAAAACATCGTCCTCCAGCCGATTTGTCTCCAAGCGTCTATTGCTGCCTGGGGCACCTTATGATCGTTCACCTGTAAGTCTAGATTTTCTAATCCGACGCGATAGTGATAGTTGATTGTAACGTTCAGGGCCTCAAAATGACGATCGAGCACTCAAATTCCGTCGCGATTCAATACATCGTCTTCCAGCGGACTTGTCTCCAAGGGGATATTGCTGCTTCCGGAACCTTATGGTCCGATTCCACTGAGTCTGGATTTTCGAATCCGACGAAAAACTTATAGTTAATTATAACATACATGGCCTCCTAGTTACGATGGAACACTCAAATTGCGTCGCGATCCAATACATCGTCCTCCAGCGGACTGGTCTCCAAGGGGATACTGCTGCTTCCGGAACCTTAAGGTCCGTCTCCAGTGAGTCTAGAATTTCCAATCCGACGAAAAACTTATAGTTAATTGTAACATTCAGGACGTCTTATTTACGATGGAACACTAAGATTGTGTCGAGAGTCAATACATCGACCTCCAGCCGATTTGTCTACAAGGGGATATTGCCGCCTCGGGCACCTTATGATCGTTCACCTCTGAGTCTAGATTTTCGAATCAGATGCAAAAATCATAGTTAATTGTAACGTTCAGGGCCTCCTAATAACGATGGAGCACTCAAATTGCGTCGAGATTCAACACATCGTCTTCAAGCCGACTTGTCTCCATGGGGATATTGCTGCCTCGGGCTCCTTATGGTCGCTCTCCTGTGAGTCTAGATTTTCAAATCCGACGCGAAACTGATTGTTAATTGTAATGTTCAGCGCCTCCTAATGACGATGGAACACTCAAACTGCGTCGAGATTCAATACATCGTCCTCCATCCGACCTGTATCCAAGGGGATATTGCTGCCTCCGGCACCATACGGTTCTTCTCCTGTAAGTTTAGATTTTCGAAACCGACGCGAAACTGATAGTTAATTATACCGTTCAGGGCCTCCTAATGACGCTGGAGCACTCAAATTGCGTCGCGATTCAATACATCGTCCTCCAGCGGACTGGTCTCCAAGGGGATATTGCTGCTTCCGGAACTTTATGGTCCGTCTCCAGTGAGTCTACATTTTTGAATCCGACGAAAAACTTATAGTTAATTATAACATACATGGCCTCCTGGTTACAATGGAGCGCTCAAATTGGTTCGCGATCCAATACATCGTCGTCCAGCCGACTTGTCTCCAAGCGTCTAATGCTGCCTGGGGCACCTTACGATCGTTCTCCTGTGAGTCTAGATATTCGAATTCGATGCAAAACTCATAGTTAATTGTAACATTCGGGGCCTCCTAATAACGATGGAAAAACAAATTGCGTCGAGATTCAATATATCGTCTTCTAGCCGACTTGTCTCCATGGCGATATTGCTGTCTTGGGCTTCTTATGGTCGCTCTCCTGTGAGTCTAGATTTTCAAATCCGACCAGAAACTGATTGTTAATTGTAACGTTCAGCGCCTCCTAATGACGATGAAACACTCTAATTGTGTCGAGAGTCAATACATCTACCTCCAGCCGACTTGTCTAAATGGGGATATTGCCGCCTCGGGCTCCATGTGGTTTCTCTCCTGTGAGTCTAGATTTTCGAATCCGACGCGAAATTAATTGTTATTTGTAACTTTCAGGGCCTCCTAAAGACGATGGAACACTCAAATTGCGTCGAGATTCAATACATCGTCCTTCAGCCGACTTCTCTCCAAGGGTCTATTACTGCCTCGGACACCTTATGGTCGTTCTCCTGTGAGTCTAGATTTTCGAATCCGACTCGAAACTGATAGTTAATTGTAACGTCAGGGCCTCCTAATGACGATGGAAAACACAAATTGCGTCGAGATACATCATCCTTCAGCCGACTAGTCTCCAAGGGTCTATTGCTGCCTCGGGCACCTTATGGTCGTTCTCCTATGAGTCTAGATTTTCGAATCCGGCGCAAAACAGTTAGTTAATTATAAAGATCAGGGCCTCATAATGACGATGGAACACTCAAATTGCGTCGAGATTCAATACATCGTCTTCCAGCCGACTTGTTCCTAGGGGGTATTGCTGCCTCGGGCACCGTATGGTCCTTCTCCTGTGAGTCTAGACTTTCGAATCCGACGCGAAGCTGATAGTTAATTGTATCGTTCAGGGCCTCCTAATGACGATGGAGCACTCAAATTGCGTCGCGATTCAATACATCGTCCTCCAGTGGACTGGCCTCCTAGGGGATATTGCTGAGTCGGGCACCTTATGGTCCGTCTCCAGTGAGTCTAGATTTTCGAATCCGACGAAAAACTGATAGTTAATTGTAACATTCAGGGCCTCCTAATGACGATGGATCATTCAAATTGCCTCGAGAGTCAATACATCGTTTTCCAGCCGACTTGTATGAAGGGTCTATTGCTGCCTCGGGCACCTTATAGTCGTTCCCCTGTGAGTCTAGATTTTAGAATCCGACGAAAAACTGATAGTTAATTGTTATGTTCCGGGCCTCCTATCGACGATGGATAACTCAAATTGCGTCGAGATTCAATACATCGACCTCCAGCCGACTTGCCTTGAAGGGGATATTGCTGCCTCGGACACCATATGGTCCTTTACCTGTGAGTCTAGAATTTTGAATCCGACGCAAAAATGGTAGTTAATTGCAACTTTCAGCACCTCCTAATGACGATGGAACACTCAAATTGCCTCGAGATTCACATCGTCCTCCTGCCGACTTGTCTCCAGAGGGATATCGCTGCCTCGGGCACCACATGGTTCGTCTCCGGTGATTCTACGTATTCGAATGCGACGCAAAACTGATAGTTAATTGTAACGTTCGGCGCCTCCTACTGACGATGGAACACTCAAATTGCGTCGAGATGCAATACATCGTCCTTCGGCCGACTTGTCTCCAAGAGTCAATTGCTGCCTCGGGCTCCTTATGGTCGTTCTCCTATGAGTCTAGATTTTCGAATCCGGCGCAAAACAGTTAGTTAATTGTAACGATCAGGGCCTCATAATGACGATGGAACACTCAAATTGCGTCGAGATTCAATACATCGTCTTCAAGCCGACTTGTTCCAAGGGGATATTGCTGCCTCGGGCACCTTATGGTCCTTCTTCTGTGGGTCTAGACTTTCTAATCCGACGCGAAACTGATAGTTAATTGTAACGTTCAGGGCCTCCTAATGACGATGGATAATTCAAATTGCCTCGAGAGTCAGTATATCGTTTTCCAGCCGACTTGTCTGAAGGGTCTATTGCTGCCTCGGGCACCTTATGTTCGTTCTCCTGAGTGTCTAGATTTTCGAATCCGACGCAAAAATGATAGTTAATTGTAACGTTCAGGGCCTTCTAATGACGATGGATCACTCAAATTGCGTCGAGATTCAATACATCGTCCTTCAGTCGACTTGTCTCCGAGGGGATATTGCTGCCTCGGGCACCATACGGTCCTTCTCCTGTAAGTTTAGATTTTCGAATCCGACGCGAAACTGATAGTTAATTGTACCGTTCAGGGCCTCCTAATGACGCTGGAGCACTCAAATTGCGTCGCGATCCAAAACATCGTCCTCCAGCGGACTGGTCTCCAAGGAGATACTGCTGCTTCCGGAACCTTAAGGTCCGTCTCCAGTGGGTCTAGAATTTCCAATCCGACGAAAAACTTATAGTTAATTGTAACATTCAGGGCCTCCTAGTTACGGTGGAACACTCAAATTGCTTCGCGATCCAAAACATCGTCCTCCAGCCGATTTGTCTCCAAGCGTCTATTGCTGCCTGGGGCACCTTATGATCGTTCACCTGTAAGTCTAGATTTTCTAATCCGACGCGATAGTGATAGTTGATTGTAACGTTCAGGGCCTCAAAATGACGATGGAGCACTCAAATTCCGTCGCGATTCATCGTCTTCCAGCGGACTTGTCTCCAAGGGGATATTGCTGCTTCCGGAACCTTGTGGTCCGATTCCACTGAGTCTGGATTTTCGAATCCGACGAAAATCTTATAGTTAATTGTAACATTCAGGGCGTCCTATTTACGATGGAACACTAAGATTGTGTCGAGAGTCAATACATCGACCTCCAGCCGATTTGTCTACAAGGGGATATTGCCGCCTTGGGCACCTTATGATCGTTCACCTGTGAGTCTAGATTTTCGAATACGATGCAAAACTCATAGTCAATTGTAACGTTCAGGGCCTTCTAATTACGATGGAACATTCTAATTGCGTCTAGATTCAATACATCGTCCTCTAGCGGACTGGTCTCCGGAACCTTATGGTCCGTCTCCAGTGAGTCTATATTTTCGAATCCGACGAAAAACTTATAGTTAATTATAACATACATGGCCTCCTAGTTACGATGGAACACTCAAATTGCGTCGCGATCCAATACATCGTCCTCCAGCGGACTGGTCTCCAAGGGGATACTGCTGCTTCCGGAACCTTAAGGTCCGGCTCCAGTGAGTCTAGAATTTCCAATCCGACGAAAAACTTATAGTTAATTGTAACATTCAGGACGTCTTATTTACGATGGAACACTAAGATTGTGTCGAGAGTCAATACTTCGACCTCCAGCCGATTTGTCTACAAGGGGATATTGCCGCCTCGGGCACCTTATGATCGTTCACCTGTGAGTCTAGATTTTCGAATCCGATGCAAAACTCATAGTTAATTGTAACGTTAAGAGCCTCCTAAAGACGTTGGAGCACTCAAAATACGTCGCGATTCAATACATCGTCCTCCAGCGGCCTGGTCTCCAAGGGGATATTGCTGCTTCCGGAACCTTATGGTCCGTCTCCAGTGAGTCTAGATTTTCGAATCCGACGAAAAACTTATAGTTAATTGTAACGTTCAGGGCCTTCTAAAGACGATGGAACACTCAAATTGCGTCGAGATTCAATACATCGTCCTTTAGCCGACTTGTCTCCAAGGGGATATTGCTGCCTCGGGCTCCATGTGGTCCGTCTCCCGTGAGTCTAGATTTTCGAATCCGATGCAAAACTCATAGTTAATTGTAACGTTCAGGGCCTCCTAATAACGATGGAGCAATCAAATTGCGTCGAGATTCAACACATCGTCTTCAAGCCGACTTGTCTCCATGGGGAGATTGCTGCCTCGGGCTCCTTATGGTCGCTCTCCTGTGAGTCTAGATTTTCAAATCCGACGCGAAACTGATTGTTAATTGTAATGTTCAGCGCCTCCTAATGACGATGGAACACTCAAACTGCGTCGAGATTCAATACATCGTCCTCCATCCGACCTGTATCCAAGGGGATATTGCTGCCTCGGGCACCATACGGTTCTTCTCCTGTAAGTTTAGATTTTCGAAACCGACGCGAAACTGATAGTTAATTATACCGATCAGGGCCTCGTAATGACGCTGGAGCACTCAAATTGCGTCGCGATTCAATACATCGTCCTCTAGCGGACTGGTCTCCAAGGGGATATTGCTGCTTCCGGAACTTTATGGTCCGTCTCCAGTGAGTCTACATTTTTGAATCCGACGAAAAACTTATAGTTAATTATAACATACATGGCCTCCTGGTTACAATGGATCGCTCAAATTGGTTCGCGATCCAATACATCGTCGTCCAGCCGACTTGTCTCCAAGCGTCTAATGCTGCCTGGGGCACCTTATGATCGTTCTCTTGTGAGTCTAGATATTCGAATTCGATGCAAAACTCATAGTTAATTGTAACATTCGGGGCCTCCTAATAACGATGGAAAAACAAATTGCGTCGAGATTCAATATATCGTCTTCTAGCCGACTTGTCTCCATGGCGATATTGCTGTCTTGGGCTTCTTATGGTCGCTCTCCTGTGAGTCTAGATTTTCAAATCCGACCAGAAACTGATTGTTAATTGTAACGTTCAGCGCCTCCTAATGACGATGAAACACTCTAATTGTGTCGAGAGTCAATACATCTACCTCCAGCCGACTTGTCTAAATGGGGATATTGCCGCCTCGGGCTCCATGTGGTTTCTCTCCTGTGAGTCTAGATTTTCGAATCCGACGCGAAATTAATTGTTATTTGTAACTTTCAGGGCCTCCTAAAGACGATGGAACACTCAAATTGCGTCGAGATTCAATACATCGTCCTTCAGCCGACTTCTCTCCAAGGGTCTATTGCTGCCTCGGACACCTTATGGTCGTTCTCCTGTGAGTCTAGATTTTCGAATCCGACTCGAAACTGATAGTTAATTGTAACGTCAGGGCCTCCTAATGACGATGGAAAACACAAATTGCGTCGAGATTCAATACATAATCCTTCAGCCGACTAGTCTCCAAGGGTCGATTGCTGCCTCGGGCACCTTATGGTCGTTCTCCTATGAGTCTAGATTTTCGAATCCGGCGCAAAACAGTTAGTTAATTGTAAAGATCAGGGCCTCATAATGACGATGGAACACTCAAATTGCGTCGAGATTCAATACATCGTCTTCCAGCCGACTTGTTCCTAGGGGGTATTGCTGCCTCGGGCACCATATGGTCCTTCTCCTGTGAGTCTAGACTTTCGAATCCGACGCGAAGCTGATAGTTAATTGTATCGTTCAGGGCCTCCTAATGACGATGGAGCACTCAAATTGCGTCGCGATTCAATACATCGTCCTCCAGTGGACTGGTCTCCTAGGGGATATTGCTGAGTCGGGCACCTTATGGTCCGTCTCCAGTGAGTCTAGATTTTCGAATCCGACGAAAAACTGATAGTTAATTGTTATGTTCCGGGCCTCCTATCGACGATGGATCACTCAAATTGCGTCGAGATTCAATACATCGACCTCCAGCCGACTTGCCTTGAAGGGGATATTGCTGCCTCGGACACCATATGGTCCTTTACCTGTGAGTCTAGAATTTTGAATCCGACGCAAAAATGGTAGTTAATTGCAACTTTCAGCACCTCCTAATGACAATGACGATGGAACACTCAAATTGCGTCGAGATTCACATCGTCCTCCTGCCGACTTGTCTCTAGAGGGATATCGCTGCCTCGGGCACCACATGGTTCGTCTCCGGTGATTCTACGTATTCGAATGCGACGCAAAACTGATAGTTAATTGTAACGTTCGGCGCCTCATACTGACGATGCAACACTCAAATTGCGTCGAGATTCAATATATCGTCCTTCAGCCGACTAGTCTGCCTCGGGCACCTTATGGTCGTTCTCCTGTGAGTCTAGATTTTCTAATCCGATGCAAAACTGATTGTTAATTGTAACGTTCAGGGCCTCCTAATGACGATGGAACACTCAAATTGCGTCGAGAGTGAATACATCGTCCTCCAGCCGACTTGTCTCCAAAGGTCTATTGCTGCCTCGGGCACCTTATGGTCGTTCTCCTGTGAGTCTAAATTTTCTAATCCGACGGAAAACTGATTGTTAATTGTAACGTTCAGCGCCTCAAAATGACGATGGAACACTCAAATTGCGTCGAGAGTCAATACATCGTCCTCCAGCGGACTGGTCCCCAAGGGGATATTGCTGCCTAGGGCTCCTTATGGCCGCTCTACTGTGAGTAGATTTTGGAATCCGACGCGAAACTGATTGTTAATTGTAACGTTCAGCGCCTCCTATTGACGATGGAACACTCAAATTGCGTCGAGATTCAATACATCGACCTCCAGCCGACTTGACTACAAGGGGATATTGCCGCCTCGGGCTCCATGTGGTCCGTCTCCTGTGAGTCTAGATTTTCGAATCAGACGCGAAACTGATAGTTAATTGTAACGTTCAGGGCCTTCTAATGACGATGGAACACTCAAATTGCGTCGAGATTCAATACATCGTCCTTCAGCCGACTTGTCTCCAAGGGGATATTGCTGCCTCGGGCACCATACGGTCCTTCTCCTGTAAGTTTAGATTTCGAATCCGACGCGAAACTGATTGTTAATTGTAACGATCAGGGCCTCCTAATGACGATGGAACACTCATATTGCGTCGCGATCCAATACATCGTCCTCCAGCGGACTGGTCTCCAAGGGGATACTGCTGCTTCCGGAACTTTATGGTCCGTCTCCAGTGAGTCTAGAATTTCCAATCCGACGAAAAACTTATAGTTAATTGTAACATTCAGGACGTCTTATTTACGATGGAACACTAAGATTGTGTCGAGAGTCAATACTTCGACCTCCAGCCGATTTGTCTACAAGGGGATATTGCCGCCTCGGGCACCTTATGATCGTTCACCTGTGAGTCTAGATTTTCGAATCCGATGCAAAACTCATAGTTAATTGTAACGTTAAGAGCCTCCTAAAGACGTTGGAGCACTCAAAATACGTCGCGATTCAATACATCGTCCTCCAGCGGCCTGGTCTCCAATGGGATATTGCTGCTTCCGGAACCTTATGGTCCGTCTCCAGTGAGTCTAGATTTTCGAATCCGACGAAAAACTTATAGTTAATTGTAACGTTCAGGGCCTTCTAAAGACGATGGAACACTCAAATTGCGTCGAGATTCAATACATCGTCCTTTAGCCGACTTGTCTCCAAGGGGATATTGCTGCCTCGGGCTCCATGTGGTCCGTCTCCCGTGAGTCTAGATTTTCGAATCCGATGCAAAACTCATAGTTAATTGTAACGTTCAGGGCCTCCTAATAACGATGGAGCAATCAAATTGCGTCGAGATTCAACACATCGTCTTCAAGCCGACTTGTCTCCATGGGGAGATTGCTGCCTCGGGCTCCTTATGGTCGCTCTCCTGTGAGTCTAGATTTTCAAATCCGACGCGAAACTGATTGTTAATTGTAATGTTCAGCGCCTCCTAATGACGATGGAACACTCAAACTGCGTCGAGATTCAATACATCGTCCTCCATCCGACCTGTATCCAAGGGGATATTGCTGCCTCGGGCACCATACGGTTCTTCTCCTGTAAGTTTAGATTTTCGAAACCGACGCGAAACTGATAGTTAATTATACCGATCAGGGCCTCGTAATGACGCTGGAGCACTCAAATTGCGTCGCGATTCAATACATCGTCCTCTAGCGGACTGGTCTCCAAGGGGATATTGCTGCTTCCGGAACTTTATGGTCCGTCTCCAGTGAGTCTACATTTTTGAATCCGACGAAAAACTTGTAGTTAATTATAACATACATGGCCTCCTGGTTACAATGGAGCGCTCAAATTGGTTCGCGATCCAATACATCGTCGTCCAGCCGACTTGTCTCCAAGCGTCTAATGCTGCCTGGGGCACCTTGTGATCGTTCTCCTGTGAGTCTAGATATTCGAATTCGATGCAAAACTCATAGTTAATTGTAACATTCGGGGCCTCCTAATAACGATGGAAAAACAAATTGCGTCGAGATTCAATATATCGTCTTCTAGCCGACTTGTCTCCATGGCGATATAGCTGTCTTGGGCTTCTTATGGCCGCTCTCCTGTGAGTCTAGATTTTGAAATCCGACCAGAAACTGATTGTTAATTGTAACGTTCAGCGCCTCCTAATGACGATGAAACACACTAATTGTGTCGAGAGTCAATACATCTACCTCCAGCCGACTTGTCTAAATGGGGATATTGCCGCCTCGGGCTCCATGTGGTTTCTCTCCTGTGAGTCTAGATTTTCGAATCCGACGCGAAATTAATTGTTATTTGTAACTTTCAGGGCCTCCTAAAGACGATGGAACACTCAAATTGCGTCGAGATTCAATACATCGTCCTTCAGCCGACTTCTCTCCAAGGGTCTATTGCTGCCTCGGACACCTTATGGTCGTTCTCCTGTGAGTCTAGATTTTCGAATCCGACTCGAAACTGATAGTTAATTGTAACGTCAGGGCCTCCTAATGACGATGGAAAACACAAATTGCGTCGAGATTCAATACATCATCCTTCAGCCGACTAGTCTCCAAGGGTCGATTGCTGCCTCGGGCACCTTATGGTCGTTCTCCTATGAGTCTAGATTTTCGAATCCGGCGCAAAACAGTTAGTTAATTGTAAAGATCAGGGCCTCATAATGACGATGGAACACTCAAATTGCGTCGAGATTCAATACATCGTCTTCCAGCCGACTTGTTCCTAGGGGGTATTGCTGCCTCGGGCACCGTATGGTCCTTCTCCTGTGAGTCTAGACTTTCGAATCCGACGCGAAGCTGATAGTTAATTGTATCGTTCAGGGCCTCCTAATGACGATGGAGCACTCAAATTGCGTCGCGATTCAATACATCGTCCTCCAGTGGACTGGTCTCCTAGGGGATATTGCTGAGTCGGGCACCTTATGGTCCGTCTCCAGTGAGTCTAGATTTTCGAATCCGACGAAAAACTGATAGTTTATTGTTATGTTCCGGGCCTCCTATCGACGATGGATCACTCAAATTGCGTCGAGATTCAATACATCGACCTCCAGCCGACTTGCCTTGAAGGGGATATTGCTGCCTCGGACACCATATGGTCCTTTACCTGTGAGTCTAGAATTTGAATCCGACGCAAAAATGGTAGTTAATTGCAACTTTCAGCACCTCCTAATGACGATGGAACACTCAAATTGCGTCGAGATTCACATCGTCCTCCTGCCGACTTGTCTCTAGAGGGATATCGCTGCCTCGGGCACCACATGGTTCGTCTCCGGTGATTCTACGTATTCGAATGCGACGCAAAACTGATAGTTAATTGTAACGTTCGGCGCCTCATACTGACGATGCAACACTCAAATTGCGTCGAGATTCAATATATCGTCCTTCAACCGACTAGTCTGCCTCGGGCACCTTATGGTCGTTCTCCTGTGAGTCTAGATTTTCTAATCCGATGCAAAACTGATTGTTAATTGTAACGTTCAGGGCCTCCTAATGACGATGGAACACTCAAATTGCGTCGAGAGTGAATACATCGTCCTCCAGCCGACTTGTCTCCAAAGGTCTATTGCTGCCTCGGGCACCTTATGGTCGTTCTCCTGTGAGTCTAAATTTTCTAATCCGACGGAAAACTGATTGTTAATTGTAACGTTCAGCGCCTCAAAATGACGATGGAACACTCAAATTGCGTCGAGAGTCAATACATCGTCCTCCAGCGGACTGGTCCCCAAGGGGATATTGCTGCCTAGGGCTCCTTATGGCCGCTCTACTGTGAGTAGATTTTGGAATCCGACGCGAAACTGATTGTTAATTGTAACGTTCAGCGCCTCCTATTGACGATGGAACACTCAAATTGCGTCGAGATTCAATACATCGACCTCCAGCCGACTTGACTACAAGGGGATATTGCCGCCTCGGGCACCATGTGGTCCGTCTCCTGTGAGTCTAGATTTTCGAATCAGACGCGAAACTGATAGTTAATTGTAACGTTCAGGGCCTTCTAATGACGATGGAACACTCAAATTGCGTCGAGATTCAATACATCGTCCTTCAGCCGACTTGTCTCCAAGGGGATATTGCTGCCTCGGGCACCATACGGTCCTTCTCCTGTAAGTTTAGATTTCGAATCCGACGCGAAACTGATTGTTAATTGTAACGATCAGGGCCTCCTAATGACGATGGAACACTCATATTGCGTCGCGATCCAATACATCGTCCTCCAGCGGACTGGTCTCCAAGGGGATACTGCTGCTTCCGGAACCTTAAGGTCCGGCTCCAGTGAGTCTAGAATTTCCAATCCGACGAAAAACTTATAGTTAATTGTAACATTCAGGACGTCTTATTTACGATGGAACACTAAGATTGTGTCGAGAGTCAATACTTCGACCTCCAGCCGATTTGTCTACAAGGGGATATTGCCGCCTCGGGCACCTTATGATCGTTCACCTGTGAGTCTAGATTTTCGAATCCGATGCAAAACTCATAGTTAATTGTAACGTTAAGAGCCTCCTAAAGACGTTGGAGCACTCAAAATACGTCGCGATTCAATACATCGTCCTCCAGCGGCCTGGTCTCCAATGGGATATTGCTGCTTCCGGAACCTTATGGTCCGTCTCCAGTGAGTCTAGATTTTCGAATCCGACGAAAAACTTATAGTTAATTGTAACGTTCAGGGCCTTCTAAAGACGATGGAACACTCAAATTGCGTCGAGATTCAATACATCGTCCTTTAGCCGACTTGTCTCCAAGGGGATATTGCTGCCTCGGGCTCCATGTGGTCCGTCTCCCGTGAGTCTAGATTTTCGAATCCGATGCAAAACTCATAGTTAATTGTAACGTTCAGGGCCTCCTAATAACGATGGAGCAATCAAATTGCGTCGAGATTCAACACATCGTCTTCAAGCCGACTTGTCTCCATGGGGAGATTGCTGCCTCGGGCTCCTTATGGTCGCTCTCCTGTGAGTCTAGATTTTCAAATCCGACGCGAAACTGATTGTTAATTGTAATGTTCAGCGCCTCCTAATGACGATGGAACACTCAAACTGCGTCGAGATTCAATACATCGTCCTCCATCCGACCTGTATCCAAGGGGATATTGCTGCCTCGGGCACCATACGGTTCTTCTCCTGTAAGTTTAGATTTTCGAAACCGACGCGAAACTGATAGTTAATTATACCGATCAGGGCCTCGTAATGACGCTGGAGCACTCAAATTGCGTCGCGATTCAATACATCGTCCTCTAGCGGACTGGTCTCCAAGGGGATATTGCTGCTTCCGGAACTTTATGGTCCGTCTCCAGTGAGTCTACATTTTTGAATCCGACGAAAAACTTGTAGTTAATTATAACATACATGGCCTCCTGGTTACAATGGAGCGCTCAAATTGGTTCGCGATCCAATACATCGTCGTCCAGCCGACTTGTCTCCAAGCGTCTAATGCTGCCTGGGGCACCTTGTGATCGTTCTCCTGTGAGTCTAGATATTCGAATTCGATGCAAAACTCATAGTTAATTGTAACATTCGGGGCCTCCTAATAACGATGGAAAAACAAATTGCGTCGAGATTCAATATATCGTCTTCTAGCCGACTTGTCTCCATGGCGATATAGCTGTCTTGGGCTTCTTATGGCCGCTCTCCTGTGAGTCTAGATTTTGAAATCCGACCAGAAACTGATTGTTAATTGTAACGTTCAGCGCCTCCTAATGACGATGAAACACACTAATTGTGTCGAGAGTCAATACATCTACCTCCAGCCGACTTGTCTAAATGGGGATATTGCCGCCTCGGGCTCCATGTGGTTTCTCTCCTGTGAGTCTAGATTTTCGAATCCGACGCGAAATTAATTGTTATTTGTAACTTTCAGGGCCTCCTAAAGACGATGGAACACTCAAATTGCGTCGAGATTCAATACATCGTCCTTCAGCCGACTTCTCTCCAAGGGTCTATTGCTGCCTCGGACACCTTATGGTCGTTCTCCTGTGAGTCTAGATTTTCGAATCCGACTCGAAACTGATAGTTAATTGTAACGTCAGGGCCTCCTAATGACGATGGAAAACACAAATTGCGTCGAGATTCAATACATCATCCTTCAGCCGACTAGTCTCCAAGGGTCGATTGCTGCCTCGGGCACCTTATGGTCGTTCTCCTATGAGTCTAGATTTTCGAATCCGGCGCAAAACAGTTAGTTAATTGTAAAGATCAGGGCCTCATAATGACGATGGAACACTCAAATTGCGTCGAGATTCAATACATCGTCTTCCAGCCGACTTGTTCCTAGGGGGTATTGCTGCCTCGGGCACCGTATGGTCCTTCTCCTGTGAGTCTAGACTTTCGAATCCGACGCGAAGCTGATAGTTAATTGTATCGTTCAGGGCCTCCTAATGACGATGGAGCACTCAAATTGCGTCGCGATTCAATACATCGTCCTCCAGTGGACTGGTCTCCTAGGGGATATTGCTGAGTCGGGCACCTTATGGTCCGTCTCCAGTGAGTCTAGATTTTCGAATCCGACGAAAAACTGATAGTTTATTGTTATGTTCCGGGCCTCCTATCGACGATGGATCACTCAAATTGCGTCGAGATTCAATACATCGACCTCCAGCCGACTTGCCTTGAAGGGGATATTGCTGCCTCGGACACCATATGGTCCTTTACCTGTGAGTCTAGAATGTTGAATCCGACGCAAAAATGGTAGTTAATTGCAACTTTCAGCACCTCCTAATGACGATGGAACACTCAAATTGCGTCGAGATTCACATCGTCCTCCTGCCGACTTGTCTCTAGAGGGATATCGCTGCCTCGGGCACCACATGGTTCGTCTCCGGTGATTCTACGTATTCGAATGCGACGCAAAACTGATAGTTAATTGTAACGTTCGGCGCCTCATACTGACGATGCAACACTCAAATTGCGTCGAGATTCAATATATCGTCCTTCAACCGACTAGTCTGCCTCGGGCACCTTATGGTCGTTCTCCTGTGAGTCTAGATTTTCTAATCCGATGCAAAACTGATTGTTAATTGTAACGTTCAGGGCCTCCTAATGACGATGGAACACTCAAATTGCGTCGAGAGTGAATACATCGTCCTCCAGCCGACTTGTCTCCAAAGGTCTATTGCTGCCTCGGGCACCTTATGGTCGTTCTCCTGTGAGTCTAAATTTTCTAATCCGACGGAAAACTGATTGTTAATTGTAACGTTCAGCGCCTCAAAATGACGATGGAACACTCAAATTGCGTCGAGAGTCAATACATCGTCCTCCAGCGGACTGGTCCCCAAGGGGATATTGCTGCCTAGGGCTCCTTATGGCCGCTCTACTGTGAGTAGATTTTGGAATCCGACGCGAAACTGATTGTTAATTGTAACGTTCAGCGCCTCCTATTGACGATGGAACACTCAAATTGCGTCGAGATTCAATACATCGACCTCCAGCCGACTTGACTACAAGGGGATATTGCCGCCTCGGGCACCATGTGGTCCGTCTCCTGTGAGTCTAGATTTTCGAATCAGACGCGAAACTGATAGTTAATTGTAACGTTCAGGGCCTTCTAATGACGATGGAACACTCAAATTGCGTCGAGATTCAATACATCGTCCTTCAGCCGACTTGTCTCCAAGGGGATATTGCTGCCTCGGGCACCATACGGTCCTTCTCCTGTAAGTTTAGATTTCGAATCCGACGCGAAACTGATTGTTAATTGTAACGATCAGGGCCTCCTAATGACGATGGAACACTCATATTGCGTCGCGATCCAATACATCGTCCTCCAGCGGACTGGTCTCCAAGGGGATACTGCTGCTTCCGGAACTTTATGGTCCGTCTCCAGTGAGTCTAGAATTTCCAATCCGACGAAAAACTTATAGTTAATTGTAACATTCACGACGTCTTATTTACGATGGAACACTAAGATTGTGTCGAGAGTCAATACTTCGACCTCCAGCCGATTTGTCTACAAGGGGATATTGCCGCCTCGGGCACCTTATGATCGTTCACCTGTGAGTCTAGATTTTCGAATCCGATGCAAAACTCATAGTTAATTGTAACGTTAAGAGCCTCCTAAAGACGTTGGAGCACTCAAAATACGTCGCGATTCAATACATCGTCCTCCAGCGGCCTGGTCTCCAATGGGATATTGCTGCTTCCGGAACCTTATGGTCCGTCTCCAGTGAGTCTAGATTTTCGAATCCGACGAAAAACTTATAGTTAATTGTAACGTTCAGGGCCTTCTAAAGACGATGGAACACTCAAATTGCGTCGAGATTCAATACATCGTCCTTTAGCCGACTTGTCTCCAAGGGGATATTGCTGCCTCGGGCTCCATGTGGTCCGTCTCCCGTGAGTCTAGATTTTCGAATCCGATGCAAAACTCATAGTTAATTGTAACGTTCAGGGCCTCCTAATAACGATGGAGCAATCAAATTGCGTCGAGATTCAACACATCGTCTTCAAGCCGACTTGTCTCCATGGGGAGATTGCTGCCTCGGGCTCCTTATGGTCGCTCTCCTGTGAGTCTAGATTTTCAAATCCGACGCGAAACTGATTGTTAATTGTAATGTTCAGCGCCTCCTAATGACGATGGAACACTCAAACTGCGTCGAGATTCAATACATCGTCCTCCATCCGACCTGTATCCAAGGGGATATTGCTGCCTCGGGCACCATACGGTTCTTCTCCTGTAAGTTTAGATTTTCGAAACCGACGCGAAACTGATAGTTAATTATACCGATCAGGGCCTCGTAATGACGCTGGAGCACTCAAATTGCGTCGCGATTCAATACATCGTCCTCTAGCGGACTGGTCTCCAAGGGGATATTGCTGCTTCCGGAACTTTATGGTCCGTCTCCAGTGAGTCTACATTTTTGAATCCGACGAAAAACTTGTAGTTAATTATAACATACATGGCCTCCTGGTTACAATGGAGCGCTCAAATTGGTTCGCGATCCAATACATCGTCGTCCAGCCGACTTGTCTCCAAGCGTCTAATGCTGCCTGGGGCACCTTATGATCGTTCTCCTGTGAGTCTAGATATTCGAATTCGATGCAAAACTCATAGTTAATTGTAACATTCGGGGCCTCCTAATAACGATGGAAAAACAAATTGCGTCGAGATTCAATATATCGTCTTCTAGCCGACTTGTCTCCATGGCGATATAGCTGTCTTGGGCTTCTTATGGCCGCTCTCCTGTGAGTCTAGATTTTGAAATCCGACCTGAAACTGATTGTTAATTGTAACGTTCAGCGCCTCCTAATGACGATGAAACACACTAATTGTGTCGAGAGTCAATACATCTACCTCCAGCCGACTTGTCTAAATGGGGATATTGCCGCCTCGGGCTCCATGTGGTTTCTCTCCTGTGAGTCTAGATTTTCGAATCCGACGCGAAATTAATTGTTATTTGTAACTTTCAGGGCCTCCTAAAGACGATGGAACACTCAAATTGCGTCGAGATTCAATACATCGTCCTTCAGCCGACTTCTCTCCAAGGGTCTATTGCTGCCTCGGACACCTTATGGTCGTTCTCCTGTGAGTCTAGATTTTCGAATCCGACTCGAAACTGATAGTTAATTGTAAAGTCAGGGCCTCCTAATGACGATGGAAAACACAAATTGCGTCGAGATTCAATACATCATCCTTCAGCCGACTAGTCTCCAAGGGTCGATTGCTGCCTCGGGCACCTTATGGTCGTTCTCCTATGAGTCTAGATTTTCGAATCCGGCGCAAAACAGTTAGTTAATTGTAAAGATCAGGGCCTCATAATGACGATGGAACACTCAAATTGCGTCGAGATTCAATACATCGTCTTCCAGCCGACTAGTTCCTAGGGGGTATTGCTGCCTCGGGCACCGTATGGTCCTTCTCCTGTGAGTCTAGACTTTCGAATCCGACGCGAAGCTGATAGTTAATTGTATCGTTCAGGGCCTCCTAATGACGATGGAGCACTCTAATTGCGTCGCGATTCAATACATCGTCCTCCAGTGGACTGGTCTCCTAGGGGATATTGCTGAGTCGGGCACCTTATGGTCCGTCTCCAGTGAGTCTAGATTTTCGAATCCGACGAAAAACTGATAGTTAATTGTTATGTTCCGGGCCTCCTATCGACGATGGATCACTCAAATTGCGTCGAGATTCAATACATCGACCTCCAGCGGACTGGTCCCCAAGGGGATATTGCTGCCTAGGGCTCCTTATGGCCGCTCTACTGTGAGTAGATTTTGGAATCCGACGCGAAACTGATTGTTAATTGTAACGTTCAGCGCCTCCTATTGACGAAGGAACACTCAAATTGCGTCGAGATTCAATACATCGACCTGCAGCCGACTTGACTACAAGGGGATATTGCCGCCTCGGGCTCCATGTGGTCCGTCTCCTGTGAGTCTAGATTTTCGAATCAGACGCGAAACTGATAGTTAATTGTAACGTTCAGGGCCTTCTAATGACGATGGAACACTCAAATTGCGTCGAGATTCAATACATCGTCCTTCAGCCGACTTGTCTCCAAGGGGATATTGCTGCCTCGGGCACCATACGGTCCTTCTCCTGTAAGTTTAGATTTCGAATCGGACGCGAAACTGATTGTTAATTGTAACGATCAGGGCCTCCTAATGACGATGGAACACTCATATTGCGTCGCGATCCAATACATCGTCCTCCAGCGGACTGGTCTCCAAGGGGATACTGCTGCTTCCGGAACCTTATGGTCCGTCTCCAGTGAGTCTAGAATTTCCAATCCGACGAAAAACTTATAGTTAATTGTAACATTCAGGGCCTCCTAGTTACGATGGAACACTCAAATTGCGTCGCGATCCAAAACATCGACCTCCAGCCGACTTGTCTCCAAGCGTCTATTGCTGCCTGGGGCACCTTATGATCGTTCACCTGTAAGTCTAGATTTTCGAATCCGACGCGATAATGATAGTTAATTGTAACGTTCAGGGCCTCAAAATGACGATGGAGCACTCAAATTCCGTCGCGATTCAATACATCGTCTTCCAGCGGACTTGTCTCCAAGGGGATATTGCTGCTTCCGGAACCTTATGGTCCGTCTCCAGTGAGTCTAGATTTTCGAATCCGACGAAAAGCTTATAGTTAATAGTAACGTTCAGGGCCTCCTAAAGACGATGGAACACTCAAATTGCGTCGAGATTCAATACATCGTCCTTCAGCCGACTTGTCTCTAAGGGGATATTGCCGCCTCGGGCTCAATGCGGTCCGTCTCCCGTGAGTCTAGATTTTCGAATCCGATGCAAAACTCATAGTTAATTGTAACGTTCAGGGCCTCCTAAAAACGATGGAGCACTCAAATTGCGTCGAGATTCAATACATCGTCTTCAAGCCGACTTGTCTCCATGGGGATATTGCTGCCTCGGGCTCCTTATGGTCGCTCTCCTGTGAGTCTAGATTTTCAAATCCGACGCGAAACTGAAAGTTAAATGTAATGTTCAGCGCCTCCTAATGACGATGGAACACTCAAACTGCGTCGAGATTCAATACATCGTCCTCCATCCGACCTGAATCCAAGGTGATATTGCTGTCACGAGCACAATATGAAATTCTCCTGTGAGTAGATTTTCGAATCCGACGCTAAAATGATAGTTAATTGTAACGTTCAGCGCCGCTTAATGACGAAGGAACACTCAAATTGCGTCGAGATTCAATACATCGTCCTTCAGCCGACTTGTCTCCAAGGGGATAATGCTGCCTCGGGCACCATACGGTCCTTCTCCTGTAAGTTTAGATTTTCGAATCCGACGCGAAACTGATAGTTAATTGTACCGATCAGGGCCTCGTAATGACGCTGGAGCACTCAAATTGCGTCGCGATTCAATACATCGTCCTCCAGCGTCTGGTCTCCAAGGGGATATTGCTGCTTCCGGAACCTTATGCTCCGTCTCCAGTGAGTCTACAATTTTGAATCCGACGAAAAACTTATAGTTAATTATAACATACATGGACTCCTGGTTACGATGGAGGACTCAAATTGCGTCGCGATCCAATACATCGTCGTCCAGCCGACTTGTCTCCAAGCGTCTATTGCTTCCTGGGGCACCTTATGATCGTTCTCCTGTGAGTCTAAATATTCGAATTCGATGCAAAACTCATAGTTAATTGTAACATTCAGGGCCTACTAATAACGATGGAAAACACAAAATGCGTCGAGATTCAATATATCGTCTTCCAGCCGACTTGTCTCCATTACGATATTGCTGTCTCGGGCTCCTTATGGTCGCTCCCCTGTGAGTCAAGATTTTGAAATCCGACCAGAAACTGATTGTTTATTGTAACGTTCAGCGCCTCCTAATGACCATGAAACACTCTAATTGAGTCGAGAGTCAATACATCTAAATCCAGCCGACTTGTCTACATGGGGATTTTGCCGCCTCGGGCTCCATGTGGTCCGTCTCCTGTGAGTCTAGATTTTCGAATCCGACGCGAAATTAATTGTTAATTGTAACTTTCAGGGCCTCCTAAAGACGATGGAACACTCAAATTGCGTCGAGATTCAATACATCCTCCTTCAGCCGACTTCTCTCCAAGGGACTATTGCTTCCTCGGACACCTTATGGTCGTTCTCCTATGAGATTAGATTTTCGAATCCGGCGCAAAACAGTTAGTTAATTGTAACGATCAGGGCCTCATTATGACGATGGAACACTCAAATTGCGTCGAGATTCAATACATCGTCTTCCAGCCGACTTGTTCCAAGGGGATATTGCTGCCTCGGGCACCTTATGGTCCTTCTTCTGTGGGTCTAGACTTTCCAATCCGACGCGAAACTGATAGTTAATTGTATCGTTCAGGGCCTCCTAATGACGATGGATAATTCAAATTGCCTCGAGAGTCAGTACATCGTTTTCCAGCCGACTTGTCTGAAGGGTCCATTGCTGCCTCGGGCACCTTATGTTCGTTCTCCTGAGTGTCTAGATTTTCGAATCCGACGCAAAAATGATAGTTAATTGTAACGTTCAGGGCCTTCTAATGACGATGGAACACTCAAATTGCGTCGAGATTGAATACATCGTCCTTCAGCCAACTTGTCTCCAAGGGGATATTGCTGCTTCGGGCACCATACGGTCCTTCTCCTGTAAGTTTAGATTTTCGAATCCGACGCGAAACTGATAGTTAATTGTACCGTTCAGGGCCTCCTAATGACGCTGGAGCACTCAAATTGCGTCGCGATCCAATACATCGTCCTCCAGCGCACTGGTCTCCAAGGGGATACTGCTGCTTCCGGAACCTTAAGGTCCGTCTCCAGTGGGTCTAGAATTTCCAATCCGACGAAAAACTTATAGTTAATTGTAACATTCAGGGCCTCCTAGTTACGGTGGAACACTCAAATTGCTTCGCGATCCAAAAAATCGTCCTCCAGCCGATTTGTCTCCAAGCGTCTATTGCTGCCTGGGGCACCTTATGATCGTTCACCTGTAAGTCTAGATTTTCTAATCCGACGCGATAATGATAGTTGATTGTAACGTTCAGGGCCTCAAAATGACGATGGAGCACTCAAATTCCGTCGCGATTCAATACATCGTCTTCCAGCGGACTTGTCTCCAAGGGGATATTGCTGCTTCCGGAACCTTATGGTCCGATTCCACTGAGTCTGGATTTTCGAATCCGACGAAGAACTTATAGTTAATTGTAACTTTCAGGGCGTCCTATTTACGATGGAACACTAAGATTGTGTCGAGAGTCAATAGATCGACCTCCAGCCGACTTGTCTACAAGGGGATATTGCCGCCTCGGGCTCCATGTGGTCCGTCTCCACTGAGTCTAGATTTTCGAATCCGACGCGAACCTGATAGTTAATTGTACCGTTCAGGGCCTCCTAATGACGCTGGAGCACTCAAATTGCGTCGCGATTCAATACATCGTCCTCCAGCGGACTGGTCTCCAAGGGGATATTGCTGCCTCCGGAACCTTATGGTCGGTCTCCACTGAGTCTATATTTTCGAATCCGACGAAAAACTTATAGTTAATTGTAACATACATGGCCTCCTAGTTACGATTGAACACTCAAATTGCGTGCGATCCCATACATCGTACTCCAGGGGACTCGTCTCCAAGGGGATACTGCTGCTTCCGGAACCTTAAGGTCCGTCTCCAGTGAGGCTAGAATTTCCAATCCTACGAAAAACTTATAGTTAATTGTAACATTCAGGGCGTCTTATTTACGATGGAACACTAAGATTGTGTCGAGAGTCAATACATCGACCTCCAGCCGATTTGCCTACAAGGGGATATTGCCGCCTCGGGCACCTTATGATCGTTCACCTGTGAGTCTTCATTTTCGAATCCGATGCAAAACTCATAGTTAATTGTAACGTTCAGGGACTCCTAATTACGATGGAACACTCTAATTGCGTCGAGATTCAATATATCGTCTTCCAGCTGACTTGTTTTCATGGGGATATTGCTGCCTCGGGCTCCTTATGGTCGCTCTCCTGTGAGTCTAGATTTTCAAATCCGACACGAAACTGATTGTTAATTGTAACGTTCAGGGCCTCCTAATGACGATGGAACACTAAGGTTGTGTCGAGAGTCAATACATCGACCTCCACCCAACTTGTCTATTGCCGCCTCGGGCCCCATGTGGTCAGTCTCGTGTGAGTTTTAATTTTCGAATCCGACGCGAAACTGATAGTTAATTGAAATTTTCATGGCCTCCTAAAGACGATGGAACACTCAAAATGCGTCACGATTCAATACATCGTCCTCCAGCGGCCTGGTCTCCAAGGGGATATTGCTGCTTCCGGAACCTTATGGTCCGTCTCCAGTGAGTCTACATTTTTGAATCCGACGAAAAACTTATAGTTATTTATAACATACATGGCCTCCTGGTTACGATGGAGCACTCAAATTGCGTCGCGATCCAATACATCGTCGTCCAGCCGACTTGTCTCCAAGCGTCTAATGCTGCCTGGGGCACCTTATGATCGTTCTCCTGTCAGTCTAGATATTCGAATTCGATGCAAAACTCATAGTTAACATTCAGGGCCTCCTAATAACGATGGAAAACACAAATTGCGTCGAGATTCAATATATCGTCTTCTAGCCGACTTGTCTCCATGGCGATATTGCTGTCTCGGGCTTCTTATGGTCGCTCTCCTGTGAGTCTAGGTTTTCGAATCCGACTCGAAATTAATTGTTAATTGTAACTTTCAGGGCCTCCTAAAGACGATGGAACACTCAAATTGCGTCGAGATTCAATACATCGTCCTTCAGCCGACTTCTCTCCAAGTGTCTATTGCTGCCTCGGACACCTTATGGTCGTTCTCCTGTGAGTCTAGATTTTCGAATCCGACTCGAAACTGATAGTTAATTGTAACGTCAGGGCGATGATGGAAAACACAAATTGCGTCGAGATTCAATACATCATCCTTCAGCCTACTAGTCTCCAACGGTCTATAGCTGCCTCGGGCACCTTATGGTCGTTCTCCTGTGAGTCTAAATTATCTAATCCGACGCAAAACTGATTGTTAATTGTAACGTTCAGGGCCTCAAAATGACGATGGAACACTCAAATTGCGTCGAGATTCAATACATCGACCTCCAGCCGACTTGACTGCAAGGGGATATTGCCGCCTCGGGCTCCATGTGGTCCGTCTCCTGTGAGTCTAGATTTTCGAATCAGACGCGAAACTGATAGTTAATTGTAACGTTCAGGGACTCCAAATGGCGATGGGACACTCAAATTGCGTCGAGATTCAATACATCGACCTTCAGCCGACTTGCCTTGAAGGGGATATTGCTGCCTCGGGCACCATATGGTCCTTTACCTGTGAGTCTAGAATTTAGAATCCGACGCAAAAATGGTAGTTAATTGCAACGTTCAGCACCTCCTAATGACGATGGAACACTCAAATTGCGTCGAGATTCACTACATCGTCCTCCTGCCGACTTGTCTCCAGAGGGATATCGCTGCCTCGGGCAAAACATGGTTCGTTTCCGGTGATTCTACGTATTCGAATGCGACGCAAAACTGATAGTTAATTGTAACGTTCAGCGCCTCCTACTAACGATGGAACACTCAAATTGCGTCGAGATTCAATATATCGTCCTTCAGCCGACTAGTCTCCAAAGGTTTATTGCTGCCTCTGGCACCTTATGGTCGTTCTCCTGTGAGTCTAGATTTTCTAATCCGATGCAAAACTGATTGTTAATTGAAACGTTCAGGGCCTCCTAATGACGATGGAACACTCAAATTGCGTCGAGAGTGAATACATCGTCCTCCAGCCGACTTGTCTCCAAAGGTCTATCGCTGCCTCGGGCACCTTATGGTCGTTCTCCTGTGAGTCTAGATTTTCATATCCGACGCATAACTGATAGTTAATTGTAACGTTCAGGGTCTCCTATAGACGATGGAGCACTCAAAATGCGTCGCGATTCAACACATCGTCCTCCAGCGGCATGGTCTCCAAGGGGATATTGCTGCTTCCGGAACCTTATGGTACGTCTCCAGTGAGTCTAGATTTTCGAATCCGAAGCTAAACTGATTTCTAACGTTCAGGGCCTCCTAATGAGGATGGAACACTCAAACTGCGTCGGGATCCGATACATCGTCCTCCTGGCGACTTGTCTCCAAGGGTCTATTGCTGCCTCGGGCACTATATGATCGTTCTCCTGTGAGTCTATATTTTCTAATCGGACGCAAAACTGATTCTTAATTGTAACGTTCAGCGCCTCCTATTGACGATGGAACACTCAAATTGCGTCGAGATTCAAAACATCGACCTCCAGCTGACTTGACTACAAGGGGATATTGCCGCCTGGGGCTCCATGTGGTCCGTCTCCTGTGAGTCTAGATTTTCGAATCAGACGCGAGACTGATAGTTAATTGTAACGTTCAGGGCCTTCTAATGACGATGGAACATTCAAATTGCGTCGAGATTCAGTACATCGTCCTTCAGCCGACTTGTCTCCAATGGGATATTGCTGCCTTGGGCACCATACGGTCCTTCTCCTGTAAGTTTAGATTTTCGAATCCGACGCAAAACTGATAGTTAATTATACCGATCAGGGCCTCGTAATGACGCTGGAGCACTCAAATTGCGTCGCGATTCAATACATCGTCCTCTAGCGGACTGGTCTCCAAGGGGATATTGCTGCTTCCGGAACTTTATGGTCCGTCTCCAGTGAGTCTACATTTTTGAATCCGACGAAAAACTTATAGTTAATTATAACATACATGGCCTCCTGGTTACAATGGAGCGCTCAAATTGGTTCGCGATCCAATACATCGTCGTCCAGCCGACTTGTCTCCAAGCGTCTAATGCTGCCTGGGGCACCTTATGATCGTTCTCCTGTGAGTCTAGATATTCGAATTCGATGCAAAACTCATAGTTAATTGTAACATTCGGGGCCTCCTAATAACGATGGAAAAACAAATTGCGTCGAGATTCAATATATCGTCTTCTAGCCGACTTGTCTCCATGGCGATATTGCTGTCTTGGGCTTCTTATGGCCGCTCTCCTGTGAGTCTAGATTTTCGAATCCGACCAGAAACTGATTGTTAATTGTAACGTTCAGCGCCTCCTAATGACGATGAAACACTCTAATTGTGTCGAGAGTCAATACATCTACCTCCAGCCGACTTGTCTAAATGGGGATATTGCCGCCTCGGGCTCCATGTGGTTTCTCTCCTGTGAGTCTAGATTTTCGAATCCGACGCGAAATTAATTGTTATTTGTAACTTTCAGGGCCTCCTAAAGACGATGGAACACTCAAATTGCGTCGAGATTCAATACATCGTCCTTCAGCCGACTTCTCTCCAAGGGTCTATTGCTGCCTCGGACACCTTATGGTCGTTCTCCTGTGAGTCTAGATTTTCGAATCCGACTCGAAACTGATAGTTAATTGTAACGTCAGGGCCTCCTAATGACGATGGAAAACACAAATTGCGTCGAGATTCAATACATCATCCTTCAGCCGACTAGTCTCCAAGGGTCGATTGCTGCCTCGGGCACCTTATGGTCGTTCTCCTATGAGTCTAGATTTTCGAATCCGGCGCAAAACAGTTAGTTAATTGTAAAGATCAGGGCCTCATAATGACGATGGAACACTAGAATTGCGTCGAGATTCAATACATCGTCTTCCAGCCGACTTGTTCCTAGGGGGTATTGCTGCCTCGGGCACCGTATGGTCCTTCTCCTGTGAGTCTAGACTTTCGAATCCGACGCGAAGCTGATAGTTAATTGTATCGTTCAGGGCCTCCTAATGACGATGGAGCACTCAAATTGCGTCGCGATTCAATACATCGTCCTCCAGTGGACTGGTCTCCTAGGGGATATTGCTGAGTCGGGCACCTTATGGTCCGTCTCCAGTGAGTCTAGATTTTCGAATCCGACGAAAAACTGATAGTTAATTGTTATGTTCCGGGCCTCCTATCGACGATGGATCACTCAAATTGCGTCGAGATTCAATACATCGACCTCCAGCCGACTTGCCTTGAAGGGGATATTGCTGCCTCGGACACCATATGGTCCTTTACCTGTGAGTCTAGAATTTTGAATCCGACGCAAAAATGGTAGTTAATTGCAACTTTCAGCACCTCCTAATGACGATGGAACACTCAAATTGCGTCGAGATTCACATCGTCCTCCTGCCGACTTGTCTCTAGAGGGATATCGCTGCCTCGGGCACCACATGGTTCGTCTCCGGTGATTCTACGTATTCGAATGCGACGCAAAACTGATAGTTAATTGTAACGTTCGGCGCCTCATACTGACGATGCAACACTCAAATTGCGTCGAGATTCAATATATCGTCCTTCAGCCGACTAGTCTGCCTCGGGCACCTTATGGTCGTTCTCCTGTGAGTCTAGATTTTCTAATCCGATGCAAAACTGATTGTTAATTGTAACGTTCAGGGCCTCCTAATGACGATGGAACACTCAAATTGCGTCGAGAGTGAATACATCGTCCTCCAGCTGACTTGTCTCCAAAGGTCTATTGCTGCCTCGGGCACCTTATGGTCGTTCTCCTGTGAGTCTAAATTTTCTAATCCGACGGAAAACTGATTGTTAATTGTAACGTTCAGCGCCTCAAAATGACGATGGAACACTCAAATTGCGTCGAGAGTCAATACATCGTCCTCCAGCGGACTGGTCCCCAAGGGGATATTGCTGCCTAGGGCTCCTTATGGCCGCTCTACTGTGAGTAGATTTTGGAATCCGACGCGAAACTGATTGTTAATTGTAACGTTCAGCGCCTCCTATTGACGATGGAACACTCAAATTGCGTCGAGATTCAATACATCGACCTCCAGCCGACTTGACTACAAGGGGATATTGCCGCCTCGGGCTCCATGTGGTCCGTCTCCTGTGAGTCTAGATTTTCGAATCAGACGCGAAACTGATAGTTAATTGTAACGTTCAGGGCCTTCTAATGACGATGGAACACTCAAATTGCGTCGAGATTCAATACATCGTCCTTCAGCCGACTTGTCTCCAAGGGGATATTGCTGCCTCGGGCACCATACGGTCCTTCTCCTGTAAGTTTAGATTTCGAATCCGACGCGAAACTGATTGTTAATTGTAACGATCAGGGCCTCCTAATGACGATGGAACACTCATATTGCGTCGCGATCCAATACATCGTCCTCCAGCGGACTGGTCTCCAAGGGGATACTGCTGCTTCCGGAACCTTATGGTCCGTCTCCAGTGAGTCTAGAATTTCCAATCCGACGAAAAACTTATAGTTAATTGTAACATTCAGGGCCTCCTAGTTACGATGGAACACTCAAATTGCGTCGCGATCCAAAACATCGACCTCCAGCCGACTTGTCTCCAAGCGTCTATTGCTGCCTGGGGCACCTTATGATCGTTCACCTGTAAGTCTAGATTTTCGAATCCGACGCGATAATGATAGTTAATTGTAACGTTCAGGGCCTCAAAATGACGATGGAGCACTCAAATTCCGTCGCGATTCAATACATCGTCTTCCAGCGGACTTGTCTCCAAGGGGATATTGCTGCTTCCGGAACCTTATGGTCCGTCTCCAGTGAGTCTAGATTTTCGAATCCGACGAAAAGCTTATAGTTAATAGTAACGTTCAGGGCATCCTAAAGACGATGGAACACTCAAATTGCGTCGAGATTCAATACATCGTCCTTCAGCCGACTTGTCTCTAAGGGGATATTGCCGCCTCGGGCTCAATGCGGTCCGTCTCCCGTGAGTCTAGATTTTCGAATCCGATGCAAAACTCATAGTTAATTGTAACGTTCAGGGCCTCCTAAAAACGATGGAGCACTCAAATTGCGTCGAGATTCAATGCATCGTCTTCAAGCCGACTTGTCTCCATGGGGATATTGCTGCCTCGGGCTCCTTATGGTCGCTCTCCTGTGAGTCTAGATTTTCAAATCCGACGCGAAACTGAAAGTTAAATGTAATGTTCAGCGCCTCCTAATGACGATGGAACACTCAAACTGCGTCGAGATTCAATACATCGTCCTCCATCCGACCTGAATCCAAGGTGATATTGCTGTCACGAGCACAATATGAAATTCTCCTGTGAGTAGATTTTCGAATCCGACGCTAAAATGATAGTTAATTGTAACGTTCAGCGCCGCTTAATGACGAAGGAACACTCAAATTGCGTCGAGATTCAATACATCGTCCTTCAGCCGACTTGTCTCCAAGGGGATAATGCTGCCTCGGGCACCATACGGTCCTTCTCCTGTAAGTTTAGATTTTCGAATCCGACGCGAAACTGATAGTTAATTGTACCGATCAGGGCCTCGTAATGACGCTGGAGCACTCAAATTGCGTCGCGATTCAATACATCGTCCTCCAGCGTCTGGTCTCCAAGGGGATATTGCTGCTTCCGGAACCTTATGCTCCGTCTCCAGTGAGTCTACAATTTTGAATCCGACGAAAAACTTATAGTTAATTATAACATACATGGACTCCTGGTTACGATGGAGGACTCAAATTGCGTCGCGATCCAATACATCGTCGTCCAGCCGACTTGTCTCCAAGCGTCTATTGCTTCCTGGGGCACCTTATGATCGTTCTCCTGTGAGTCTAAATATTCGAATTCGATGCAAAACTCATAGTTAATTGTAACATTCAGGGCCTACTAATAACGATGGAAAACACAAAATGCGTCGAGATTCAATATATCGTCTTCCAGCCGACTTGTCTCCATTACGATATTGCTGTCTCGGGCTCCTTATGGTCGCTCCCCTGTGAGTCAAGATTTTGAAATCCGACCAGAAACTGATTGTTTATTGTAACGTTCAGCGCCTCCTAATGACCATGAAACACTCTAATTGAGTCGAGAGTCAATACATCTAAATCCAGCCGACTTGTCTACATGGGGATTTTGCCGCCTCGGGCTCCATGTGGTCCGTCTCCTGTGAGTCTAGATTTTCGAATCCGACGCGAAATTAATTGTTAATTGTAACTTTCAGGGCCTCCTAAAGACGATGGAACACTCAAATTGCGTCGAGATTCAATACATCCTCCTTCAGCCGACTTCTCTCCAAGGGACTATTGCTGCCTCGGACACCTTATGGTCGTTCTCCTATGAGATTAGATTTTCGAATCCGGCGCAAAACAGTTAGTTAATTGTAACGATCAGGGCCTCATTATGACGATGGAACACTCAAATAGCGTCGAGATTCAATACATCGTCTTCCAGCCGACTTGTTCCAAGGGGATATTGCTGCCTCGGGCACCTTATGGTCCTTCTTCTGTGGGTCTAGACTTTCCAATCCGACGCGAAACTGATAGTTAATTGTAACGTTCAGGGCCTCCTAATGACGATGGATAATTCAAATTGCCTCGAGAGTCAGTACATCGTTTTCCAGGTGACTTGTCTGAAGGGTCTATTGCTGCCTCGGGCACCTTATGTTCGTTCTCCTGAGTGTCTAGATTTTCGAATCCGACGCAAAAAAGATAGTTAATTGTAACGTTCAGGGCCTTCTAATGACGATGGAACACTCAAATTGCGTCGAGATTCAATACATCGTCCTTCAGCCAACTTGTCTCCAAGGGGATATTGCTGCTTCGGGCACCATACGGTCCTTCTCCTGTAAGTTTAGATTTTCGAATCCGACGTGAAACTGATAGTTAATTGTACCGTTCAGGGCCTCCTAATGACGCTGGAGCACTCAAATTGCGTCGCGATCCAATACATCGTCCTCCAGCGCACTGGTCTCCAAGGGGATACTGCTGCTTCCGGAACCTTAAGGTCCGTCTCTTGTGGGTCTAGAATTTCCAATCCGACGAAAAACTTATAGTTAATTGTAACATTCAGGGCCTCCTAGTTACGGTGGAACACTCAAATTGCTTCGCGATCCAAAAAATCGTCCTCCAGCCGATTTGTCTCCAAGCGTCTATTGCTGCCTGGGGCACCTTATGATCGTTCACCTGTAAGTCTAGATTTTCTAATCCGACGCGATAATGATAGTTGATTGTAACGTTCAGGGCCTCAAAATGACGATGGAGCACTCAAATTCCGTCGCGATTCAATACATCGTCTTCCAGCGGACTTGTCTCCAAGGGGATATTGCTGCTTCCGGAACCTTATGGTCCGATTCCACTGAGTCTGGATTTTCGAATCCGACGAAAAACTTATAGTTAATTGTAACTTTCAGGGCGTCCTATTTACGATGGAACACTAAGATTGTGTCGAGAGTCAATAGATCGACCTCCAGCCGACTTGTCTACAAGGGGATATTGCCGCCTCGGGCTCCATGTGGTCCGTCTCCACTGAGTCTAGATTTTCGAATCCGACGCGAACCTGATAGTTAATTGTACCGTTCAGGGCCTCCTAATGACGCTGGAGCACTCAAATTGCGTCGCGATTCAATACATCGTCCTCCAGCGGACTGGTCTCCAAGGGGATATTGCTGCCTCCGGAACCTTATGGTCGGTCTCCACTGAGTCTATATTTTCGAATCCGACGAAAAACTTATAGTTAATTATAACATACATGGCCTCCTAGTTACGATTGAACACTCAAATTGCGTGCGATCCCATACATCGTCCTCCTGGCGACTTGTCTCCAAGGGTCTATTGCTGCCTCGGGCACTATATGATCGTTCTCCTGTGAGTCTATATTTTCTAATCGGACGCAAAACTGATTCTTAATTGTAACGTTCAGCGCCTCCTATTGACGATGGAACACTCAAATTGCGTCGAGATTCAAAACATCGACCTCCAGCTGACTTGACTACAAGGGGATATTGCCGCCTGGGGCTCCATGTGGTCCGTCTCCTGTGAGTCTAGATTTTCGAATCAGACGCGAGACTGATAGTTAATTGTAACGTTCAGGGCCTTCTAATGACGATGGAACACTCAAATTGCGTCGAGATTCAGTACATCGTCCTTCAGCCGACTTGTCTCCAATGGGATATTGCTGCCTTGGGCACCATACGGTCCTTCTCCTGTAAGTTTAGATTTTCGAATCCGACGCAAAACTGATAGTTAATTGTACCGTTCAGGGCCTCCTAATGACGCTGGAGCACTCAAATTGCGTCGCGATCCAACACATCGTCCTCCAGCGGACTGGTCTCCAAGGGGATACTGCTGCTTCCGGAACCTTAAGCTCCGTCTCCAGTGGGTCTAGAATTTCCAATCCGACGAAAAACGTATAGTTAATTGTAACATTCAGGGCCTCCTAGTTACGGTGGAACACTCAAATTGCTTCGCGATCCAAAACATCGTCCTCCAGCCGATTTGTCTCCAAGCGTCTATTGCTGCCTGGGGCACCTTATGATCGTTCACCTGTAAGTCTAGATTTTCGAATCCGACTCGATAATGATAGTTGATTGTAACGTTCAGGGCCTCAAAATGACGATGGAGCACTCAAATTTCGTCGCGATTCAATACATCGTCTTCCAGCGGACTTGTCTCCAAGGGGATATTGCTGCTTCCGGAACCTTATGGTCCGATTCCACTGAGTCAGGATTTTCGAATCCGACGAAAAACTTAGAGTTAATTGTAACATTCAGGGCGTCCTATTTACGATGGAACACTAAGATTGTGTCGAGAGTCAATACATCGACCTCCAGCCGATTTGTCTACAAGGGGATATTGCCGCCTCGGGCACCTTAAGATTGTTCACCTGTGAGTCTAGATTTTCGAATACGATGCAAAACTCATAGTCAATTGTAACGTTCAGGGCCTCCTAATTACGATGGAACACTCTAATTGCGTCGAGATTCAATATATCGTCTTCCAGCTGACTTGTTTTCTTGGGGATATTGCTGCCTCGGGCTCCTTATGGTCGCTCTCCTGTGAGTCTAGATTTTCAAATCCGACGCGAAACTGATAGTTAATTGTAATGTTCAGGGCCTCCAAAAGACGATGGAACACTCAAATTGCGTCGAGATTCAATACATCGTCCTTCAGCCGACTTGTCTCCAAGGGGATATTGCTGCCTCGGGCACCATACGGTCCTTCTCCTGTAAGTTTAGATATTTGAATCCGACGCGAAACTGATAGTTAATTGTACCGTTCTGGGCCTCCTAATGACGCTGGAGCACTCAAATTGCGTCGCGATTTAATACATCGTCCTCCAGCGGACTGGTCTCCAAGGGGATATTGCTGCTTCCGGAACCTTATGGTCCGTCTCCAGTGAGGCTATATTTTCGAATCCGACGAAAAACTTAAAGTTAATTATAACATACATGGCCTCCTAGTTACGATGGAATACTCAAATTGCGTCGCGATCCAATACATCGTCCTCCAGCGGACTGGGCTCCAAGGGGATACTGCTGCTTCCGGAACCTTAAGGTCCCTCTCCAGTGAGTCTAGAATTCCCAATCCGACGAAAAACTTATAGTTAATTGTAACATTCAGGGCCTCCTAGTTACGATGGAACACTCAAATTGAGTCGCGATCCAAAACATCGTCCTCCAGCCGACTTGTCTCCAAGCGTCTATTACTGCCTGGGGCACCTTATGATCGTTCACCTGTAAGTCTAGATTTTCGAATCCGAATCGATAATGATAGTTAATTGTAACGTTCAGGGCCTCACAATGACGATGGAGCACTCAAATTCCGTCGCGATTCAATACATCGTCTTCCAGCGGACTTGTCTCCAAGGGGATATTGCTGCTTCCAGAACCTTATGGTCCGTCTCCAGTGAGTCTGGATTTTCGAATCCGACGAAAAACTTATAGTTAATTGTAACAATCAGGGCGTCCTATTTACGACCTCCAGCCAACTTGTCTACAAGGGGATATTGCCGCCTCGGGCTCCATGTGGTCAGTCTCCTGTGAGTCTTAATTTTCGAATCCGACGCGAAACTGGTAGTTAATTGAAATTTTCATGGCCTCCTAAAGACGATGGAACACTCAAATTGCGTCGAGATTCAATACATCGTCCTCCAGCGGACTGGTCTCCTATGGGATATTGCTGAGTCGGGCGCCTTATGGTCCGTCTCCAGTGAGTCTAGATTATCGAATCCGACGAAAAACTGATAGTTAATTGTAACGTTCAGGGCCTTCTACTGACGATGGAACAACCAAATTGCGTCGAGATTCAATACATCGACCTCCAGCCGACTTGCCTTGAAGGGGATATTGCTGCCTCGGGCACCATATGGTCCTTTACCTGTGGGTCTAGAATTACGAACCCGACGCAAAAATGGTAGTTAATTGCAACGTTCAGCACCTCCTAATGACGATGGAACTCTCAAATTGCGTCGAGATTCACTACATCGTCCTCCTGCCGACTTGTCTCCAAAGGGATATTGCTGCCTCGGGCACCACATGGTTCGTCTAAGGTGATTCTACGTATTCGAATGCGACGCAAAACTGATAGTTAATTGTAACGTTCAGCGCCTCCTAATGACGATGGAACACTCAAATTGCGTCGAGATTCAATATATCGTCCTCCAGCCGACTAGTTTCCAAGGGTTTATTGCTGCCTCGGGCACCTTTTGGTTGTTCTGCTGTGAGTCTAGATTTTCTAATCGGATGCAAAACTGATTGTTAATTGTAACGTTCAGGGCCTCCTAATGACGATGGAACACTCAAATTGCGTCGAGAGTGAATACATCGTCCTCCAGCCGACTTGTCTCCAAAGGTCTATTGCTGCCTCGGGCACCTTATGGTCGTTCTCCTGTGAGTCTAAATTTTCTAATCCGACGGAAAACTGATTGTTAATTGTAACGTTCAGCGCCTCAAAATGACGATGGAACACTCAAATTGCGTCGAGAGTCAATACATCGTCCTCCAGCGGACTGGTCCCCAAGGGGATATTGCTGCCTAGGGCTCCTTATGGCCGCTCTACTGTGAGTAGATTTTGGAATCCGACGCGAAACTGATTGTTAATTGTAACGTTCAGCGCCTCCTATTGACGATGGAACACTCAAATTGCGTCGAGATTCAATACATCGACCTCCAGCCGACTTGACTACAAGGGGATATTGCCGCCTCGGGCTCCATGTGGTCCGTCTCCTGTGAGTCTAGATTTTCGAATCAGACGCGAAACTGATAGTTAATTGTAACGTTCAGGGCCTTCTAATGACGATGGAACACTCAAATTGCGTCGAGATTCAATACATCGTCCTTCAGCCGACTTGTCTCCAAGGGGATATTGCTGCCTCGGGCACCATACGGTCCTTCTCCTGTAAGTTTAGATTTCGAATCCGACGCGAAACTGATTGTTAATTGTAACGATCAGGGCCTCCTAATGACGATGGAACACTCATATTGCGTCGCGATCCAATACATCGTCCTCCAGCGGACTGGTCTCCAAGGGGATACTGCTGCTTCCGGAACCTTATGGTCCGTCTCCAGTGAGTCTAGAATTTCCAATCCGACGAAAAACTTATAGTTAATTGTAACATTCAGGGCCTCCTAGTTACGATGGAACACTCAAATTGCGTCGCGATCCAAAACATCGACCTCCAGCCGACTTGTCTCCAAGCGTCTATTGCTGCCTGGGGCACCTTATGATCGTTCACCTGTAAGTCTAGATTTTCGAATCCGACGCGATAATGATAGTTAATTGTAACGTTCAGGGCCTCAAAATGACGATGGAGCACTCAAATTCCGTCGCGATTCAATACATCGTCTTCCAGCGGACTTGTCTCCAAGGGGATATTGCTGCTTCCGGAACCTTATGGTCCGTCTCCAGTGAGTCTAGATTTTCGAATCCGACGAAAAGCTTATAGTTAATAGTAACGTTCAGGGCATCCTAAAGACGATGGAACACTCAAATTGCGTCGAGATTCAATACATCGTCCTTCAGCCGACTTGTCTCTAAGGGGATATTGCCGCCTCGGGCTCAATGCGGTCCGTCTCCCGTGAGTCTAGATTTTCGAATCCGATGCAAAACTCATAGTTAATTGTAACGTTCAGGGCCTCCTAAAAACGATGGAGCACTCAAATTGCGTCGAGATTCAATGCATCGTCTTCAAGCCGACTTGTCTCCATGGGGATATTGCTGCCTCGGGCTCCTTATGGTCGCTCTCCTGTGAGTCTAGATTTTCAAATCCGACGCGAAACTGAAAGTTAAATGTAATGTTCAGCGCCTCCTAATGACGATGGAACACTCAAACTGCGTCGAGATTCAATACATCGTCCTCCATCCGACCTGAATCCAAGGTGATATTGCTGTCACGAGCACAATATGAAATTCTCCTGTGAGTAGATTTTCGAATCCGACGCTAAAATGATAGTTAATTGTAACGTTCAGCGCCGCTTAATGACGAAGGAACACTCAAATTGCGTCGAGATTCAATACATCGTCCTTCAGCCGACTTGTCTCCAAGGGGATAATGCTGCCTCGGGCACCATACGGTCCTTCTCCTGTAAGTTTAGATTTTCGAATCCGACGCGAAACTGATAGTTAATTGTACCGATCAGGGCCTCGTAATGACGCTGGAGCACTCAAATTGCGTCGCGATTCAATACATCGTCCTCCAGCGTCTGGTCTCCAAGGGGATATTGCTGCTTCCGGAACCTTATGCTCCGTCTCCAGTGAGTCTACAATTTTGAATCCGACGAAAAACTTATAGTTAATTATAACATACATGGACTCCTGGTTACGATGGAGGACTCAAATTGCGTCGCGATCCAATACATCGTCGTCCAGCCGACTTGTCTCCAAGCGTCTATTGCTTCCTGGGGCACCTTATGATCGTTCTCCTGTGAGTCTAAATATTCGAATTCGATGCAAAACTCATAGTTAATTGTAACATTCAGGGCCTACTAATAACGATGGAAAACACAAAATGCGTCGAGATTCAATATATCGTCTTCCAGCCGACTTGTCTCCATTACGATATTGCTGTCTCGGGCTCCTTATGGTCGCTCCCCTGTGAGTCAAGATTTTGAAATCCGACCAGAAACTGATTGTTTATTGTAACGTTCAGCGCCTCCTAATGACCATGAAACAATCTAATTGAGTCGAGAGTCAATACATCTAAATCCAGCCGACTTGTCTACATGGGGATTTTGCCGCCTCGGGCTCCATGTGGTCCGTCTCCTGTGAGTCTAGATTTTCGAATCCGACGCGAAATTAATTGTTAATTGTAACTTTCAGGGCCTCCTAAAGACGATGGAACACTCAAATTGCGTCGAGATTCAATACATCCTCCTTCAGCCGACTTCTCTCCAAGGGACTATTGCTGCCTCGGACACCTTATGGTCGTTCTCCTATGAGATTAGATTTTCGAATCCGGCGCAAAACAGTTAGTTAATTGTAACGATCAGGGCCTCATTATGACGATGGAACACTCAAATAGCGTCGAGATTCAATACATCGTCTTCCAGCCGACTTGTTCCAAGGGGATATTGCTGCCTCGGGCACCTTATGGTCCTTCTTCTGTGGGTCTAGACTTTCCAATCCGACGCGAAACTGATAGTTAATTGTAACGTTCAGGGCCTCCTAATGACGATGGATAATTCAAATTGCCTCGAGAGTCAGTACATCGTTTTCCAGGTGACTTGTCTGAAGGGTCTATTGCTGCCTCGGGCACCTTATGTTCGTTCTCCTGAGTGTCTAGATTTTCGAATCCGACGCAAAAAAGATAGTTAATTGTAACGTTCAGGGCCTTCTAATGACGATGGAACACTCAAATTGCGTCGAGATTCAATACATCGTCCTTCAGCCAACTTGTCTCCAAGGGGATATTGCTGCTTCGGGCACCATAGGGTCCTTCTCCTGTAAGTTTAGATTTTCGAATCCGACGTGAAACTGATAGTTAATTGTACCGTTCAGGGCCTCCTAATGACGCTGGAGCACTCAAATTGCGTCGCGATCCAATACATCGTCCTCCAGCGCACTGGTCTCCAAGGGGATACTGCTGCTTCCGGAACCTTAAGGTCCGTCTCTTGTGGGTCTAGAATTTCCAATCCGACGAAAAACTTATAGTTAATTGTAACATTCAGGGCCTCCTAGTTACGGTGGAACACTCAAATTGCTTCGCGATCCAAAAAATCGTCCTCCAGCCGATTTGTCTCCAAGCGTCTATTGCTGCCTGGGGCACCTTATGATCGTTCACCTGTAAGTCTAGATTTTCTAATCCGACGCGATAATGATAGTTGATTGTAACGTTCAGGGCCTCAAAATGACGATGGAGCACTCAAATTCCGTCGCGATTCAATACATCGTCTTCCAGCGGACTTGTCTCCAAGGGGATATTGCTGCTTCCGGAACCTTATGGTCCGATTCCACTGAGTCTGGATTTTCGAATCCGACGAAAAACTTATAGTTAATTGTAACTTTCAGGGCGTCCTATTTACGATGGAACACTAAGATTGTGTCGAGAGTCAATAGATCGACCTCCAGCCGACTTGTCTACAAGGGGATATTGCCGCCTCGGGCTCCATGTGGTCCGTCTCCACTGAGTCTAGATTTTCGAATCCGACGCGAACCTGATAGTTAATTGTACCGTTCAGGGCCTCCTAATGACGCTGGAGCACTCAAATTGCGTCGCGATTCAATACATCGTCCTCCAGCGGACTGGTCTCCAAGGGGATATTGCTGCCTCCGGAACCTTATGGTCGGTCTCCACTGAGTCTATATTTTCGAATCCGACGAAAAACTTATAGTTAATTATAACATACATGGCCTCCTAGTTACGATTGAACACTCAAATTGCGTGCGATCCCATACATCGTCCTCCTGGCGACTTGTCTCCAAGGGTCTATTGCTGCCTCGGGCACTATATGATCGTTCTCCTGTGAGTCTATATTTTCTAATCGGACGCAAAACTGATTCTTAATTGTAACGTTCAGCGCCTCCTATTGACGATGGAACACTCAAATTGCGTCGAGATTCAAAACATCGACCTCCAGCTGACTTGACTACAAGGGGATATTGCCGCCTGGGGCTCCATGTGGTCCGTCTCCTGTGAGTCTAGATTTTCGAATCAGACGCGAGACTGATAGTTAATTGTAACGTTCAGGGCCTTCTAATGACGATGGAACACTCAAATTGCGTCGAGATTCAGTACATCGTCCTTCAGCCGACTTGTCTCCAATGGGATATTGCTGCCTTGGGCACCATACGGTCCTTCTCCTGTAAGTTTAGATTTTCGAATCCGACGCAAAACTGATAGTTAATTGTACCGTTCAGGGCCTCCTAATGACGCTGGAGCACTCAAATTGCGTCGCGATCCAACACATCGTCCTCCAGCGGACTGGTCTCCAAGGGGATACTGCTGCTTCCGGAAACTTAAGCTCCGTCTCCAGTGGGTCTAGAATTTCCAATCCGACGAAAAACGTATAGTTAATTGTAACATTCAGGGCCTCCTAGTTACGGTGGAACACTCAAATTGCTTCGCGATCCAAAACATCGTCCTCCAGCCGATTTGTCTCCAAGCGTCTATTGCTGCCTGGGGCACCTTATGATCGTTCACCTGTAAGTCTAGATTTTCGAATCCGACTCGATAATGATAGTTGATTGTAACGTTCAGGGCCTCAAAATGACGATGGAGCACTCAAATTTCGTCGCGATTCAATACATCGTCTTCCAGCGGACTTGTCTCCAAGGGGATATTGCTGCTTCCGGAACCTTATGGTCCGATTCCACTGAGTCAGGATTTTCGAATCCGACGAAAAACTTAGAGTTAATTGTAACATTCAGGGCGTCCTATTTACGATGGAACACTAAGATTGTGTCGAGAGTCAATACATCGACCTCCAGCCGATTTGTCTACAAGGGGATATTGCCGCCTCGGGCACCTTAAGATTGTTCACCTGTGAGTCTAGATTTTCGAATACGATGCAAAACTCATAGTCAATTGTAACGTTCAGGGCCTCCTAATTACGATGGAACACTCTAATTGCGTCGAGATTCAATATATCGTCTTCCAGCTGACTTGTTTTCTTGGGGATATTGCTGCCTCGGGCTCCTTATGGTCGCTCTCCTGTGAGTCTAGATTTTCAAATCCGACGCGAAACTGATAGTTAATTGTAATGTTCAGGGCCTCCAAAAGACGATGGAACACTGCAAATTGCGTCGAGATTCAATACATCGTCCTTCAGCCGACTTGTCTCCAAGGGGATATTGCTGCCTCGGGCACCATAACGGTCCTTCTCCTGTAAGTTTAGATATTTGAATCCGACGCGAAACTGATAGTTAATTGTACCGTTCTGGGCCTCCTAATGACGCTGGAGCACTCAAATTGCGTCGCGATTTAATACATCGTCCTCCAGCGGACTGGTCTCCAAGGGGATATTGCTGCTTCCGGAACCTTATGGTCCGTCTCCAGTGAGGCTATATTTTCGAATCCGACGAAAAACTTAAAGTTAATTATAACATACATGGCCTCCTAGTTACGATGGAATACTCAAATTGCGTCGCGATCCAATACATCGTCCTCCAGCGGACTGGGCTCCAAGGGGATACTGCTGCTTCCGGAACCTTAAGGTCCCTCTCCAGTGAGTCTAGAATTCCCAATCCGACGAAAAACTTATAGTTAATTGTAACATTCAGGGCCTCCTAGTTACGATGGAACACTCAAATTGAGTCGCGATCCAAAACATCGTCCTCCAGCCGACTTGTCTCCAAGCGTCTATTACTGCCTGGGGCACCTTATGATCGTTCACCTGTAAGTCTAGATTTTCGAATCCGAATCGATAATGATAGTTAATTGTAACGTTCAGGGCCTCACAATGACGATGGAGCACTCAAATTCCGTCGCGATTCAATACATCGTCTTCCAGCGGACTTGTCTCCAAGGGGATATTGCTGCTTCCAGAACCTTATGGTCCGTCTCCAGTGAGTCTGGATTTTCGAATCCGACGAAAAACTTATAGTTAATTGTAACAATCAGGGAGTCCTATTTACGACCTCCAGCCAACTTGTCTACAAGGGGATATTGCCGCCTCGGGCTCCATGTGGTCAGTCTCCTGTGAGTCTTAATTTTCGAATCCGACGCGAAACTGGTAGTGTAATTGAAATTTTCATGGCCTCCTAAAGACGATGGAACACTCAAATTGCGTCGAGATTCAATACATCGTCCTCCAGCGGACTGGTCTCCTATGGGATATTGCTGAGTCGGGCGCCTTATGGTCCGTCTCCAGTGAGTCTAGATTATCGAATCCGACGAAAAACTGATAGTTAATTGTAACATTCAGGGCCTCCTAATGACGATGGATAATTCAAATTACCTCGAGAATCAATACATCGTTTTCCAGCCGACTTGTCTGAAGGGTCTATTGCTGCCTCGGGCACCTTATGTTCGTTCTCCTGAGTGTCTAGATTTTCGAATCCGACGCAAAAATGATAGTTAATTGTAACGTTCAGGGCCTTCTACTGACGATGGAACAACCAAATTGCGTCGAGATTCAATACATCGACCTCCAGCCGACTTGCCTTGAAGGGGATATTGCTGCCTCGGGCACCATATGGTCCTTTACCTGTGGGTCTAGAATTACGAACCCGACGCAAAAATGGTAGTTAATTGCAACGTTCAGCACCTCCTAATGACGATGGAACTCTCAAATTGCGTCGAGATTCACTACATCGTCCTCCTGCCGACTTGTCTCCAAAGGGATATTGCTGCCTCGGGCACCACATGGTTCGTCTAAGGTGATTCTACGTATTCGAATGCGACGCAAAACTGATAGTTAATTGTACCGTTCAGCGCCTCCTAATGACGATGGAACACTCAAATTGCGTCGAGATTCAATATATCGTCCTCCAGCCGACTAGTTTCCAAGGGTTTATTGCTGCCTCGGGCACCTTTTGGTTGTTCTGCTGTGAGTCTAGATTTTCTAATCGGATGCAAAACTGATTGTTAATTGTAACGTTCAGGGCCTCCTAATGACGATGGAACACTCAAATTGCGTCGAGAGTGAATACATCGTCCTCCAGCCGACTTGTCTCCAAAGGTCTATTGCTGATTCGGGCACCTTATGGTCGTTCTCCTGTGAGTCTAGATTTTCATATCCGACGCATAACTGATAGTTAATTGTAACGTTCAGGGTCTCCTACAGACGATGGAGCACTCAAAATGCGTCGCGATTCAATACATTGTCCTCCAGCGGACAGGTCTCCTAGGGGATATTGCTGGGGCGGGCACCTTATGGTCCGTCTCCAGTGACTCTACATTTTCGAATCCGACGAAAAACTGATAGTTAATTGTAACATTCAGGGCCTCCTAATGACGATGGATCAAATTGCCTCGAGAGTCAATACATCGTTTTCCAGCCGACTTGTCTGAAGGGTCTATTGCTGCCTCGGGCACCTTATGTTCGTTCTCCTGAGTGTCTAGATTTTCGAATCCGACGCAAAAATGATAGTTAATTGTAACGTTCAGGGCCTCCTAATGACGATGGAACACTCAAATTGCGTCGAGATTCAATACATCGGCCTCCAGCCGACTTGTCTCCAAGGGTCTGTTGCTGCCTCTGGCACCTTACGGTCGTTCTCCGGTGAGTCTAGATTTTCGAATCCGACGCAAAACTGATAGTTAATTGTAATGTTTAGGGCCTCTTCATGACGATGGAACTCTCAAATTGCGTCGAGAGTCACTACATCGACTTCTAGCTCACTTGTCTAGAAGGGGATATTGCTGCATAGGGCTCCATGTGGTCCGTCTCCTGTGGGTCTAGATTTTTCGATTCCGACGCGAAACTCATCGTTAATTGTAACGTTCAGAGCCTCCTAATGACGATGGAACACTCAAATTGCGTCGAGATTCAATACATCGGCCTCCAGCCGACTTGTCTCCAAGGGTCTGTTGCTGCCTCTGGCACCTTACGGTCGTTCTCCGGTGAGTCTAGATTTTCGAATCCGACGCAAAACTGATAGTTAATTGTAATGTTCAGGGCCTCTTAATGACGATGGAACTCTCAAATTGCGTCGAGAGTCAATTCATCGACTTCCAGCTGACTTGTCTACAAGGGAATATTGCTGCATAGGGCTCCATGTGGACCGTCTCCTGTGGGTCTAGATTTTCGATTCCGACGCGAAACTCATTGTTAATTGTAACGTTCAGGGCCTCCTAATGACGATGGAACACTCAAATTGCGTCGAGATTCAATACATCGTCCTCCAGCGGACTGGTCTCCAAGGGGATATTGCTGCGTCGGCACCTTATGGTCCGTCTCCAGTGAGTCTAGATTTTCGAATCCGTCGAAAACCTGATACTTTATTGTAACATTCAGGGCCTCCTAATGACCATGGAACACTCAAATTGAGTCGGCATTCAATACATCCTCCTCCAGCCGACTTGTCTCCAAGGGGAATTTGCTGCCTCGGGCTGCATGTGGTCCGTCTCCTGTGAATCTAGATTTTCGAATCCGACGCGAAACTGATAGTTAATTGTAACGTTCAGGGCCTACTAATGACGATGGAACTCTCAAATTGCGTCGAGATTCAATACATTGGCCTGCAGCCGACTTGTCTCCATGGGTCTATTGCTCCCTCGGACGCCTTATAGTCGTTCTCCTGTGGGTCTAGATTTTCGAATCCGACGCAAAAATGATAGTTAATTGTAATGCTCAGGACCTCCTAATGACGATAGAACACTCAAATTGCGTCGTGATTCATTACATCGACCTCCAGCCGGCTTGTCTAACTGCCTCGGGCTCCATGTAGTCCGTCTCCTGTGAGTCTAGATATTCGAATCCGACGTAAAACTGATAGTTAATTGTAAGGTTCAGGGCCTCCTAATGACGATAGAACACTCAATTTCCGTCGCGATCCAATACATCGTCCTCCAGCCGACTTGTCTCCAAGGGTCAATAGCTACCTCGGGCACCTTATGATCGTTCTGCTGTGAGTCTAGATTTTCGAACCCGACGCAAAACTGATAGTTAATTGTAACGATCAGGGACACATAATGACGATGGAACACTCAAATTGATTCGAGATTCAATACATCGGCCTTCAGCCGACTTGTCTCCAAGGGGATTTTGATGGCTCCTGTGAGTCTAGATTTTCGAATCCGACGGGAAACTAATAGTTAAATGTAACGTTCAGGGCCTCTTAATGACGATGGAACACTCAAATTGCGTCGAGATTCAATACATCGGCCTCCACCCGACATGTCTATAAGGGTCTATTGCAGCCTCGGGCACCTTATGGTCGTTCTCCTGTGAGTCTAGATTTTAAAACCTGACGTAAAAATAATAGTTAATTGTAACGTCAGGGCCTCCTAATGACGATGGAACACTCAAATTGCGTCCTCCAGCCGACTTGTCTCCATGGGGAATTACTGCCTCGGGCTTCCGATGTTCGCTCTCCTGTGAGTCTAGATTTTCGATTCCTACGCGAAACTGATTGTTAATTGTAGCGTTCAAGGCTTCCTAATGACGATGGAACACTCAAATTCCATCGACATTCAATACATCGGCATTCAGCCGATTTGTCTCCAAGGGTCTATTGCTGCCTCGGGCACCCTATGGTCGTACCCCTGTGAGTCTACATTTTAGAGTCCGATGCAAAACCGATGGTTAATTTTAATGTTCAGGGCCTCCATAAGACGATGGAATACTCAAATTGCGTCGAGTGTCAATACATCGACCTCCAGCCGACTTGTTTACAAGGGGATATTGCTGCTTCGTGCTCCATGTGGTCCGTCTTCTGTGAGTCTAGATTTTCGAATCCGACGCGAAACTGATTGTTAGTTGTAACGTTCAGGACCAATAATGCCGATGGAACACTCAAATTGCGTCGAGATTAAATACATCGTCCTCCAGCCGACTTGTCTCCAACGGGATATTGCTGTCACGGGCACCATATGATCTTTCTCCTGTGAGTCTAGATTTTCGAATCCAACTCAAAACTAATAGTGAATTGTAACGTTCAGCGCCTCCTGATGACGATAGTACAATGTAATTACGTCGAGATTCAATACTTCGTCATCCAGCTGATTTGTCTCCAAGGGGATAGTGCTGCCTCGGGCACCAAATGGTCCGTCCCCTGTGTGTCTAGATTTTTGAACCCGACGAAAAACTGATAGTTAATTGTAACGTTCAGGGCCTCCTACTGACGATGGAACACTCAAATTGCGTCGAGATCCAATACATCGGCCTCCAGCGGACTGGTCTCCAAGGGGATATTGCTCCCTCGGGCACCGTATGGTCCTTCTCCAGTGAGTCTAGATTTTCGAACCCGACGCATAACTGAAAATTAATAGTAACGTTCAGCTTCTCCTAATGACGATGGCTCATTCACATTGCGTCGAGATGCAATACATCGTCCTCCAACCGACTTGTCTCCAAGGGTCTATTGCTGAATCGTGCACCTTATGATCGTTCTCCTGTGAGTCTAGATTTTCGAACACGACGCAAAACTGATAGTTAATTGTAACGTTCGGGGCCACATAATGACGATGGATCACTGAAATTGCGTCGAGATTAAATACATCGGCCTCCAGCCGACTTGTCTCCAAGGGGATATTGCTGCCTCGGGCGGATATGGTCCTTCTCATGTGAGTCTAGATTTTCGAATCAGACGCGAAACTGATAGTTAATTGTAATGTTCAGGGCCTCCTAATGACGATGGAGCACTCTAATTGCGTCGCGACTCAATACATCGTCTTCCAGCGGACTGGTCCCCAAGGGGATATTGCTGCTTCGTGCACCTTATGGTCCGTCTCCAGTGAGTCTAGTTTTTCGAATCCTACGAAAAACTGATAGTTAATTGTAACATTCGAGGCCTCCTAGTTACGATGAAACATTCAAATTGCGTCGAGATTCAATACATCGTTCTTCAGCCGACTTGTCTCCAAGGGTCTATTGCTGCCTTGGGCACCTTATGGTCGTTCTCCTGAGAGTCTAGATTTTCGAATCCGACGCAAAACTGATAGTTAATTGTAAAGTTCAGGACCACTTAATGACGATGGAACACTCAAATTGCGTCGAGATTCAGTACATGGGCCTCCAGCCGACTTGTCTCCAAGGGTCTATTGCTGCCTCGGGCACCTTATGGTCGTTCTCCGGTGAGGCTAGATTTTTGAATCCGACGCGAAACTGATAGTTAATTGCAACGTTCAGGGCCTCCTAATGACGATGGAACATTCAAATTGCGTCGAGATTCAATACATCGTTCTTCAGCCGACTTGTCTCAAAGGGTCTACTGCTGCCTTGGGCACCTTATGGTCGTTCTCCTGTGAGTCTAGATTTTCAAATCCGACGCAAAACTGATAGTTAATTGTAATGTTCAGGGCCTCCTAATGACGATGGAGCACTCAAATTGCGTCGAGATTCAATACAGCGCCCTCAGCCCAAGGCAGCAACAGACCCTTGGAGAAAAGTCGGCTGGAGGCCGATGTAGTGATTCTCGACGCAATTTGAGTGTTCCATCGCCAATTTTGGCCCTGAACGTTACAATTAACAATCAGTTTCGCGTCGGATTTGAAAATCTAGACTCACAGGAGACGGACCACATGGAGCCCGAGGCAGCAATATCCCCTTGGAGACGCAATTTGAGTGTTCCATCGTCATTAGGAGGCCCTGAACGTTACAAATAACTATCAGTTTCGCGTCGGATTCGAAAATCTAGACTCACAGGAGACGGACCACATGCAGCCCGAGGCATCAATATCCCCTTGGAGACAAGTCGGCTGAAGGCCGATGTATTGAATCTCGACTCAATTTGAGTGTTCCATCGTCATTAGGTGGCCCTGATCGTTACAATTAACTATCAGTTTTGCGTCGGGTTCGAAAATCTAGGCTCACAGCAGAACGATCGTAAGGTGCCCGAGGTAGCTATTGACCCTTGGTGACAAGTCGGCTGGAGGACGATGTATTGGATCGCGACGGAATTTGAGTGTTCCATCGTCATTAGGAGGCTCTGAACGTTACAATTAACTATCAGTTTTTCGTCGGATTCGAAAATCTAGACTCACAGGAGACGGACCATAAGGTGCACGAGGCAGCAATATCCCCTTGGAGACCAGTCCGCTGGAGGACGATGTATTGAATCGCGACGCAATTTGAGTGCTCCATCGTCATTTTGAGGCCCTGAAAGTTACAATTAACTGTCAGTTTCGCGTCGGATTCAAAAATCTAGACTTACAGGAGACGGACTACATGGAGCCCGGGGCACTTAGACAAGTCGGTAGGAGGTCGATGTATTGAATCACGACGCAATTTGAGTGTTCTATCGTCATTAGGTGGCCCTGAACGTTACAATTAACTATCAGTTTCGCGTCGGATTCTATAATGTAGGCTCACAGGGGAACGACCATACGGTGCCCGAGGCAGCAATAGATCCTTGGAGACAAATCGGCTGAATCCCGATGTATTAAATCTCGACGCAATTTGAGTGTTCCATCGTCATTAGGAAACCCTGAACGTTACAATTACCAGTTTCGCGCCGGATTCGAAAATCTAGACTCACAGGAGAGCGAACAAAAGAGGCCCGAGGCAGTAATATCCTCATGGAGACAAGTCGGCTGGAGGACGATGTAATTAATCTCGACGCAATTTGAGTGTTTCATCGTCATTAGGAGGCACTGAACGTTACAATTAACTATCATTTTTGCGTCGGATACGAAAATCTAGACCCACAGGAGAACGACCATAAGGCGTCCGAGGCAGCAATAGACCCTTGGAGACAAGTCGGCTGGAGGCCGAGGTATTGAATCTCGACGCAATTTGAGTGTTCCATCGTCATTAGGAGGCCCTGAACGTTACAATTAACTATCAGTTTCGCGTCGGATTCGAAAATCTAGACTCACAGGAGACGGACCACATGCAGCCCGAGGCAGCAAAAACCCCTTGGAGACAAGTCGGCTGGAGGAGGATGTATTGAATCCCGACTCAATTTGAGTGTTCCATGGTCATTAGGAGGCCCTGATCGTTACAATTAACTATCAGTTTTGCGTCGGGTTCGAAAATCTAGACTCACAGCAGAACGATCATAAGGTGCCCGAGGTAGCTATTGACCCTTGGAGACAAGTCGGCTGGAGGACGATGTATTGGGTCGCGACGGAATTTGAGTGTTCCATCGTCATTAGGAGGCTCTGAACGTTACAATTAACTATCACTTTTTCGTCGGGTTCGAAAATCTAGACTCACTGGAGAACGATCATATAGTGCCGGAGGCAACAATAGACCCTTGGAGACAAGTCGCCTGGAGGACGATGTATCTGATCCCGACGCAATTTGAGTTTCCATCGTCATTAGGAGAACCTGAGTGTTACAATTATCTATCAGTTTTTCGTCGGATTCGAAAATCTAGACTTACATAAGGTGCCCGTGGCAACGATATCCCCTTGGAGACCAGTCCGCTGGAGGATGATGTCTTGAATCGCGACGCAATTTGAGTGCTGCATCGTCATTAGGAGGCCATGAACGTTACAATTAACTATCAGTATATCGTCGGATTCGAAAATCTAGACTCACAGGACACGGAACACATGGAACCCGAGGCAGCATATCTATCCCCTTCTAGACAAGTGGGCTGGAGGTCCATGTATTGACTCTCGACGCAAATTGAGTGTTCCATCGTCATTAGGAGTCGCTGAACGTAACAATTGACTAACATTTTTGCGTCTGATTCGAAAATCTAGACACACAGGAGACGAACCATATGTTGCCCGAGGCAGCACTATCCCCTTGGAGACAAATCGGCTGAATGGCGATGTATTGAATCTCGACGCAATTTGAGTGTTCCATCGTCATTAGGAGGCCCTGAACTTTACAATTAACTATCATTTTTGCGTCGGATTCGAAAACCTAGACTCACAGGAGAACGACCATAAGGTGCCCGAGGCAGCAACAGCCCCTTGGAGACAAGGTAGCTGGATTCCGATGTATTGAATCTTGACGCAATTTGAGTGTTCCATCGTCATTAGGAGGCCCTGAACGTTATAATTAACAATCAGTTTTGCGTCGGATTAGAAAATCTAGTCTCGCAGGAGAACGACCATAAGGTGCCCGAGGCAGGAATAGACCATTGGAGACAAGTCGGCTGGAGGACGATGTATTGACACTCGACGCAATTTGAGTGTTCCATCGTCATTAGGAGGCACTGAACGTTACAATTAACTATCATTTTAGTGTCGGATTCGAAAATTTACGCACAGGAGAAGTTCATACGGTGCCCGAGACAGCAATATCCCTTGTATACAAGTCGGCTGTAGGTCGATGTATTGAATCTCGACGCAATTCGAATGTTCCATCGTCATTAGGAGGCCCTGAACGTTACAGTTAACAATCAGTTGTGCGTCGGATTAGAAAATCTAGACTCACTGGAGATCGACCATAAGGTGACCGAGGCAGCAAATGACCCTTGGAGACAAGTCGGCTGAAGGACGATGTATTGAATCTCGACGCAATTTGAGTGTTCCATCGTCTTTAGGAGGCCCTGAACGTTACAATTAACTATCCGTTTCGCGTCGGATTCGAAAATCTAGACTCACACGAGACGGGCCACATGGAGCCCGAGGTGGCAATATCCCCTTGTAGGCAAGTCGGCTGGAGGTTGATGTATTGACTCTCGACACAATCTTAGTGTTCCATCGTCATTAGGAGGCCCTGAACGTTACAGCTAACAATCAGTTTCGCGTCGGATTTGAAAATCTAGACTCACAGTTGAACGATCATAAGGTGCCCCAGGCAGCAATAGACGCTTGGAGACAAACCGGCTGGAGGACGATGTATTGGATCGCGACGCAATTTGAGTGTTCCATCGTAACTAGGCGGCCCTGAATGTTATAATTAACTATAAGTTTTTCGTCGGATTCGAAAATCCAGACTCACTGGAGACGGACCATTAGGTTCCGGAAGCAGCAATATCCCCTTGGAGACCAGTCCGCTGGAAGACGATGTAATGAATCGCGACGGAATTTGAGTGCTCCATCGTCATTATGAGGCCCTGAACGTTACAATAAACTATCAGTTTCGCGTCGGATTCGAAAATCTAGACTTACAGGAGAAGGACCGTATGGTGCCCGAGGCAGCAATGTCCCCTTGGAGACCAGGCCGCTGGAGGACGATGTATTGAATCGCGACGCATTTTGAGTGCTCCAACGTCATTAGGAGACCCTGAACGTTACAATTAACTATCAGTTATGCGTCGGATTCGAAACTCTAGACTCACAGGAGAACGACCATAAGGTGCCCGAGGCAGCAACAGACCCTTGGAGACAAGTTGGCTGGAGGCCGATGTATTGAGACTCGACACAATCTTAGTGTTCCATCGTCATTTGGAGGCATTGAACGTTACAATTAACAATCAGTTTCGCGTCGGATTTGAAAATCTAGACTCACAGGTGAGCGACCATAAGGAGCCCGAGGCAGCAATATCTCCATGAAAACAAGTCAGCTGGAAGACGATATATAGAATCTCGACGCCATTAGAGTGTTCCATCGTAATTAGGAGGCCCTGAACGTTACAATTAACTATGAGTTTTGCATCGGATTCCAAAATCTAGACTCACAGGTGAACTATCATAAGGTGCCCCACGCAGCATTAGACGCTTGGAGACAAGTCGGCTGGAGGACGATGTTTTGGATCGCGACGCAATTAGAGTGTTCCATCGTAATTATGAGGCCCTGAATGTTACAATTAACTATAAGTTTTTCGTCGAATTGGAAACTCTGGACTCACTGGTCACGGACCTTAAGGTATCCCCTTGGAGACCAGTCCGCTGGAGGACGATGTATTGGATCGCGACGCAATTTGAGTGTTCCATCGTCATTAGGAGGCCCTGAACATTACAATTAACTATCGGTTTTGCGTCGGATTAGAAAATCTAGAGTCACAGGAGAACGTCCATAAGGAGCCCGTGGCAGCAATAGACCCTTGGAGACAAGTCGCCTGGAGGACGATGTATCGGATCCCGACGCAATTTGAGTTTCCATCGTCATTAGGAGGCCCTGAATGTTACAATTATCTATCAGTTTTTCGTCGGATTCGAAAATCTAGACTCACATAAGGTGCCCGTGGCAACGATATCCCCTTGGAGACCAGTCCGCTGGAGGATGATGTATTGAATCGCGACGCAATTTGAGTGCTGCATCGTCATTAGGAGGAAATGAACGTTACAATTAACTATCAGTATATCGTCGGATTCGAAAATCTAGACTCACAGGACACGGAACACATGGAACCCGAAGCAGCATATCCCCTTCTAGACAAGTGGGCTGGAGGTCCATGTATCGACTCTCGACGCTAATTGAGTGTTCCATCGTCATTAGGGGTCGCTGAACGTAACAATTGACGATCATTTTTGCGTCGGATTCGAAAATCTAGACACACAGAGACGAACCATATGTTGCCCGAGGCAGCAATATCCCCTTGGAGACCAGTCCGCTGGAGTACGATGTATTGAATCGCGACGCAATTTGAGTGCTCCATCGTCATTTGGAGGCCCTGAAAGTTACAATTAACTGTCAGTTTCGCGTCGGATTCAAAAATCTAGACTTACAGGAGACGGACTACATGGAGCCCGGGGCACTTAGACAAGTCGGTTGGAGGTCGATGTATTGAATCACGACGCAATTTGGTTGTTCTATCGTCATTAGGAGGCCCTGAACGTTACAATTAACTATCAGTTTCGCGTCGGATTCTATAATGTAGGCTCACAGGGGAACGACCATACGGTGCCCGAGGCAGCAATAGACCCTTGGAGACAAATCGGCTGAATCCCGATGTATTAAATCTCGACGCAATTTGAGTGTTCCATCGTCATTAGGAAACCCTGAACGTTACAATTACCAGTTTCGCGCCGGATTCGAAAATCTAGACTCACATAAGGTACCCGTCCCAACGATATCCCCTTGGAGACCAGTCCGCTGGAGGACGATGTATTGAATTGCGACGCAATTTGAGTGCTGCATCGTCATTAGGAGGCCATGAACGTTACAATTAACTATCAGTTTTTCGTCGGATTCGAAAATCTAGACTCACAGGAGACGGACCATAAGGTGCACGAGGCAGCAATATCCCCTTGGAGACCAGTCCGCTGGAGGACGATGTATTGAATCGCGACGCAATTTGAGTGCTCCATCATCATTTGGAGGCCCTGAAAGTTACAATTAACTGTCAGTTTCGCGTCGGATTCAAAAATCTAGACTTACAGGAGACGGACTACATGGAGCCCGGGGCACTTAGACAAATCGGTTGGAGGTCGATGTATTGAA
>NW_025727738.1:245000-247500 GCF_021461385.2 Schistocerca piceifrons
GTTAGGTTTGCTTTGGTTTGGTTTGGTTTGGTTAGGTGTGTTTAGGTTAGGTTAGGTTAGGTTGGGTTAGGTTAGGGTAGGTTAGGTTGGGTTAGGTTACGTTAGGTTAGGTTAGGTTAGGTTTGGTTTGGTTTGGTTTGGTTTGGTTTGGTTTGGTTTGGTTTGGTTTGGTTTGGTTTGGTTTCGTTAGGTTAGTTTAGGTTAGGTTAGGTCAGGTTAGGTTAGGTTAGGTTAGGTTAGGTAGGTTTGGTTAGGTTTGGTTTAGTTTGGTATGGTATGATTTGGTTTTGTTAGGTTAGGTTAGGTTAGGTTAGGTTTGGTTTGGTTTGGTTGGTTTGGTTTGGTTTGGTTTGGTTAGTTTTGGTTAGGTTAGGTTAGGTTACTTTAGGTTAGGTTAGGTTAGGTTAGGTTAGGTTAGGTTAGGTTAGGTTAGCATAGGTTAGGTTTGGTTTGGTTTGGTTTGGTTTGGTTGGGTTTGGTTTGGTTTGGTTAGGTTAGGTTAGGTTAAGTTGGGTTAGGTTGGGTTGGGTTGGGTTAGGTTAGGTTAGGTTAGGTTAGGTTAGGTTAGGTAAGGTTAGGTTAGGTTAGGTTCGGTTAGGTTAGGTTAGCTCAGGTTAGGTTAGGTTAATTTAGGGTTGGTTAGGTTAGGTTAGTTTAGGTTAGGTTAGGTTTGGTTTGGTTTGGTTTGGTTTGGTTTTGGTTTGGTTTGGTTTGGTTTGGTTTGGTTTGGTTTTGTTTCGTTTGGTTTGGTTGGATTTGGTTAGGTGTGGTTAGGTTAGGTTAGGTTAGGTTAGGTTTTGTTTGGTTTGGTTTGGGTTGGTTTGGTTTGGTTTGGTTAGGTTAGGTTAGGTCAGTTTAGGTTAGGTTAGGTGAGGTGAGGTGAGGTTAGGTTAGGTTAGGTTAGGTTAGGTTCGGTTCGGTTCGGTTCGGTTTGGTTCGATCCGTCCCGTTCGGATCCGTCCGGTTTTGTTTGGTTTGGTTTGGTTAGGTTTTGTTGAATTAAGTTAGGTTAGGTTAGATTAGGTTAGGTTAGGTTAGGTTAGGTTAGGTTAGGTTAGGTTTGGTTATGTTAGGTAAGGTTTGGTTTGGTTGGGTTTTGTTTGGTTTGGTTTGTTCTGGTTTCGTATGGTTTGGTTTGGTTTGGTTTGGTTTGGTTAGGTTAGATTAGGTTAGGTTAGGTTAGGTTAGGTTAGGTTAGGTTGGGTTTGGTTGGGTTGGTTTTGGTTAGGTTAGGTTAGGTTAGGTTAGATTAGATTAGGTTAGGTTTGGTTTGGTTTGGTTTGGTTCGGTTTGGTTTTGTTTGGTTTGGTTGGTTTCGTTTTTTTGGTTTGGTTTGGTTTCATTTGGTTTGGTTTTGTTTAGTTTGGTTTATTTTTTTTCGATTTGGTTTGGGTTGGTTTGGTTTGGTTAGGTTAGGTTAGGTTAGGTTGGGTTAGGTTAGGTTAGGTTAGTTTGGGGTAGGTTGGGTTGGGTTAGGTTAGGTTAGGTTAAGTTAGGTTAGGTTAGGTGAGGTAAGGTTAGGTTAGGTTAGGTTAGGTTAGGTTAGATTAGGTTAGGTTAGGTTAAGTTAGGTTAGCTTATGTCAGGTTAGGTTAGGTTGGGTTAGGTTTGGTTAGGTTTGGTTTGGTTTGGTTTGGTTTGGTATTGCTAGGTTAGGTTAGGTTAGGTTAGGTTAGGTTTGGTTTTGTTTGGTTTGGTTTGGTTAGGTTTTGTTGAATTAAGATAGGATAGGTTAGATTAGGTTAGGTTAGGTTAGGTTGGGTTAGGTTAGGATAGGTTAGGTTAGGTTAGGTTAGGTTAGGTTAGGTTAGGTTAGGTAAGGTTTGGTTTGGTTTGGTTTGGTCTGGTTTCGTATGGTGTGGTTCTGTTTGGTTTGGTTTGGTTAGGTTAGGTTAGGTTAGGTTAGGTTAGGCTATGTTAGGTTAGTTTGGTTTGGTTGGGTTGGTTTGGGTTAGGTTAGGTTGGGTTAGGTTAGGTTAGGTTAGATTAGGTGTTAGGTTTCGTTTGTTTTGGTTTCGTTTGATTTGGTTTGGTTGGTTTCGTTTGGTTTGGTTTGGTTTCGTTTGGTTTGGTTTCGTTTAGTTTGGTTTATTTTGGTTTGGTTTGGTTTGGTTTGGTTTGGTTTGGTTTGGTGAGGTTAGGTTAGGTTGGGTTAGGTTAGGTTAAGTTAGTTTGGGTTAGGTTGGTTTGGGTTGGGTTAGGTTACGTTAGGTTAGGTTAGGTTAGGTTAGGTTAGGTTAGGTTAGGTTTGGTTCGGTTAGGTTCGGTTAGGTTAGGTTAGGTTAGGTTAGGTTAGGTTAGGTTAGGTTGGGTTAGGTTAGGTTAAGTTAGTTTGGGTTAGGTTGGTTTGGGTTGGGTTAGGTTAGGTTAGCTTAGGTTAGGTTAGGTTAGGTTAAATTAGGTTAGGTTAGGTTAGGTTAGGTTCGGTTCGGTTAGGTTAGGTTAGGTTAGGTTAGGTTAGGTTAGGTTAGGTTTTGTTTGGTTTGGTTTTGTTTGGTTT
>NW_025727738.1:385000-387500 GCF_021461385.2 Schistocerca piceifrons
GTTTGGTTAGGTTTGGATAGGTTAGGAGAGGTTAGGTTAGGTTAGATTAAGTTAGGTTAGGTTATGTTAGGTCAGGTTAGGTTAGGTTAAGTTAGGTTTGGTTAGGTTAGGTTGGGTAGGTTTGGTTAGATTTGGTTTGGTTTGGTATGATTTGGTTTTGTTAGGTTAGGTTAGGTTAGGTTAGGTTAGGTTAAGTTAGGTTAGGTTGGGTAGGTTTGGTTAGGTTTGTTTTGGTTTGGTATGGTATGATTTGGTTTTGTTAGGTTAGGTTAGGTTAGGTTTGGTTTGGTTTGGTTGGTTCGGTTTGGTTTGGTTTGGATTGGTTTGGTTAGGTTTGGTTAGGTTAGGTTAGGTTTGGTTTGGTTTGGTTAGGTTCGGTTTGGTTAGGTTAGGTTAGGTTAGGTTAGGTTAGGTTAGGTAAGGTTAGGTTAGGTTATGTTTTGTTTGGTTTGGTTTGGTTTGGTCTGGTTTTGTTTTGTTATTTTAAAATAGGTTAGGTTAGGTTAGGTTAGGTTTGCTTTGGTTTGGTTTGGTTCGGTTTGGTTTGGTTAGGTGTGGTTAGGTTAGGTTAGGTTAGGTTAGGTTATTTTAGGTTAGGTTAGGTTGTGTTAGGTTAGGTTAGGTTAGGTTAGGTTAGGTTTGGTTTGGTTTGGTTTGGTTTGGTTTGGTTTCGTTAGGTTAGGTTATGTTAGGTTGGGTTAGGTTAGGTTAGGTTAGTTTGGGGTAGGTTGGGTTCGGTTGGGTTAGGTTAGGTTAAGTTAGGTTAGGTTAGGTTAGGTTACGTTCGGTTAGGTTCGGTTTGGTTAGGTTAGGTTAGGTTAGGTTAGGTTAGGTAAGGTTAGTTTAGGTTAGGTTTTGTTTGGTTTGGTTTGGTTTTGTTTTGTTTTGTTAGGTTAAAATAGGTTACGTTAGGTTAGGTTAGGTTTGCTTTGGTTTGGTTTGGTTGGTTTGGTTTGGTTAGGTGTGGTTAGGTTAGGTTAGGTTAGGTTAGGTTATTTTAGGTTAGGTTAGGTTGGGTTAGGTTAGGTTAGGTTAGGTTAGGTTTGGTTGGGTTTGGTTTGGTTTGGTTTGGTTTGGTTTGGTTTGGTTTGGTTTCGTTTGGTTTAATTTGGTTTGGTTTGGTTTGGTTTGGTTTGGTTTGGTTTGGTTTCGTTAGGTTAGGTTAGGTTAGGTTAGGTTAGGTTAGGTAGGTTTGGTTGGGTTTGGTTTGGTTTGGTTTGGTTTGATTTGGTTTTATTAGGTTAGGTTAGGTTAGGTTTGGTTTGGTTTGGTTTGGTTTGGTTTGGGTTGGTTTGGTTTAGTTTGGTTTCGTTTGGTTTGGTTTGGTTTGGTTTCGTTTGGTTTGGTTTGGTTTGGTTTGGTTTGGTTTGGTTTGATTTAGTTTGGTTTGGTTTCGTTAGGTTAGGTTAGGTTATGTTAGGTTAGGTTAGGTTAGGTAGGTTTGGTTAGGTTTGGATTAGTTTGGTATGGTATGATTTGGTTTTGTTAGGTTAGGTTAGGTTAGGTCAGTTTAGGTTAGGTTAGGTTAGGTTAGGTGAGGTGAGGTGAGGTTAGGTTAGGTTAGGTTAGGTTAGGTTAGGTTCGGTTCTGTTCGGTTAGGTTTTGTTTGGTTTGGTTTGGTTTTGTTTGGTTTTGTTTTGTTAGGTTAAAATAGTTTAGGTTAGGTTAGGTTTGCTTTGGTTTGGTTTGGTTTGGTTTGCTTTGATTTGGTTTGGTTTGGCTAGGATAGGTTAGGTTAGGTTGGGTTAGGTTAGGTTAGGTTAGTTTGGGTTAGGTTGGGTTGGGTTGGGTTAGGTTAGGTTAGGTTGGGTTAGGTTAGGTTAGGTTGGGTAGGTTTGGTTGGGTTGGTTTGTTTTGGTTAGGTTTGATTTGGTTTTATTAGGTTAGGTTAGGTTAGGTTTGGTTTGGTTTGGTATGGTTTGGCTTGGTTTGGTTTGGTTAGGTTGGGTTACGTTACGTTAGGTTAGGTTAGTTTAGGTTAGTTTAGCTTAGGTTAGGTTACATTTGGTTTGGTTTGGTTTCGTTTCGTTTGGTTTGGTTTGGTTTCGTTTGTTTTGGTTTGGTTTGGTTTGGTTTGGTTTGGTTTTGGTTTGGTTAGGTTAGGTTAGGTTAGGTTAGGTTAGGTTAGGTTAGGTTAGGTTAGGTTACTTTAGGTTAGGTTAGGTTAGGTTAGGTTAGGTTAGGTTAGGTTTTGTTTAGTTTGGTTTGGTTTGGTTTGGTTTGGTTTTGTTAGGTTAAAATAGGTTAGGTTAGGTTAGGTAAGGTTTGCTTTGGTTTGGTTTGGTTTGGTTTGGTTTGGTTAGGTGTGGTTAGGTTAGGTTAGGTTAGGTTAGGTTAGGTTAGGTTAGGTTAGCTTAGGTTAGGTTTCATTTGGTTTGGTTTGGTTTGGTTTGGTTTGGTTTCGTTTCGTTTGGTTTGGTTTGGTTTCGTTTGGTTTGGTTTGGTTTGGTTTCGTTTGGTTTGGTTTGGTTTGGATTGGTTTGGTTTGTTTTGGTATGGT
>NW_025727738.1:415000-417500 GCF_021461385.2 Schistocerca piceifrons
TTTTGTTTGGTTTATTTTGGTTTGCTTTGCTTTCGTATTGTTAGGTTAACATAGGTTAGGTTAGGTTAGGTTAGGTTTTCTTTGGTTCGGTTTGGTTTGGTTTGGTTAGGTGTGGTTAGGTTAGGTTAGGTTAGGTTAGGTTAGGTTAAGTTAGGTTAGGTTTTGTTTTGTTGTGTTTGGTTTGGTTTGGTTTGGTTTGGTTTGGTTAGGTTAGGTTAGTTTAGGTTAGGTTAGGTTAGGTTAGGTTAAGTTAGGTGAGGTGAGGTTAGATTAGGTTAGGTTAGGTTAGGTTCGGTTCGGTTCGGTTCGGTTCGGTTCCGTTCGGTTCGGTTCGGTTCCGTTCCGTTCGGTTCGGTTCGGTTCGGTTTGGTTAGGTTCGGTTAGGTTAGTTTTGGTTACGTTAGGTTAGGTTATGATAGGTTAGGTTAGGTTAGGTTTGGTTTGGTTTCGTTTGGTTTGTATTTGTTAGGTTAGGTTAGGTTAGGTTAGGTTAGGTTAGGTTTGGTTTGGTTTGGTTTGGCTTGGTTTTGTTTGGTTAGGTTTGGCTTGGTTTGGTCTGGTCTGGTTTGATTTGTTTTGGTTTGGTCTGGTTTGGTTAGGTTTGATCTGGTTTGGTTATGTTAGGTTAGTTTAGGTTAGGTTTGGTTTGGTTTGGTTTGGTTTGGATTGGTTTGGTTTGGTTTGGTTTGGTTTGGTTAAGTTAGGTTAGGTTAGGTTAGGTTAGGTTAGGTTAGGTTTGGTTTGGTTTGGTTTGGTTTGGTTTGGTTTGGTTTGGTTTGGTTTCGTTTGGTTTGGTTTGGTTTCGTTTGGTTTGGTTTGGTTTCGTTTGGTTTGGTCTGGTTTCGATTGGTTTGGTTTGTTTTGGTTTGGTTTGGTTTGGTTTGGTTTGGTTCGGTTTGGCTTGGTGTGGTTTGGTTTCGTTAGGTTAGGTTAGGTTAGGTTAGGTTAGGTTAGGTTATGTTAGGTTTGGTTAGGTTGGGTAGGTTTGGTTAGGTTTGGTTTGGTTTGGTATGTTATGATTTGGTTTTGTTAGGTTAGGTTAGGTTAGGTTTGGTTTGGTTTGGTTTGGTTGGTTTGGTTTGGTTTGGTTTGGTTTGGTTAGGTTAAGTTAGGTTAGGTTAGGTTAGGTTAGGTTGGGTTAGATTAGGTTAGGTTAGGTTAGGTGAGGTAAGGTTAGGTTAGGTTAGGTTAGGTTAGGCTAGGTTAGGTTAGCCTAGGCTAGGCTATGCTAGGCTAGGTTAGGCTAGGCTAGGCTAGGCTATGCTAGGCTAGGATACGGTAGGCTAGTTTAGTTTAGGCTAGGTTAGGCTCGGTTGAGTTGGGTTGGGTTGGGTTGGGTTGGTTTGGGTTGGGTTGGGTTGGGTTGGGTTGGGTTGGGTTGGGTTGGGTTGGGTTGTGTTGGGTTGCGTTGGGTTGGGTTGTGTTGTGTTGGGTTGTGTTTTGTTGTGTTGCGTTGGGTTGGGTCGAGTTGGGTTGCGTTTGTTTGGGTTGTGTTGGGTTGGGTTGGGTTGGGTTAGGTTAGGTTAGGTTACATTAGGTTAGGGTTGATTAAATTAGGTTAGGTTAGGTTAGGTTTGGTTAGGTTAGGTTAGGTTAGGTTAGGTTAGGTTAGATTAGGTTAGGTTAGGTTAAGTTAGGTTAGGTTATGTCAGGTTAGGTTAGGTTGGGTTAGGTTTGGTTTAGTTTGTATTGGTTTGGTTTGGTTTGGTATTGCTAGGTTAGGTTAGGTTAGGTTAGGTTTGGTTTGGTTTGCTTAGGTTTTGTTGAATTAAGTTAGGTTAGGTTAGCTTAGGTTAGGTAAGGCTAGGTTAGGTTAGGTTAGGATAGGTTAGGTTAGGTTAGGTTAGTTTAGGTTAGGTTAGGTAAGGTTTGGTTTAGTTTGGTTTGGTTTGGTCTGGTTTCGTATGGTGTGGTTCTGTTTGGTTTGGTTTGGTTAGGTAAGGTTAGGTTAGGTTAGGTTCGGTTAGGTTAGATTAGGTTAGGTTAGGTTGGGTTCTGTTGGGTTGGTTTGGGTTAGGTTAGGTTGGGTTTCGTTAGGTTAGGTTAGATTAGGTTAGGTTTGGTTTGGTTTGGTTTGGTTTCGTTTGGTTTGGTTTGGTTGGTGTTGTTTGGTTTGGTTTGGTTTGGTTTCGTTTGCTTTGGTTTCATTTAGTTTGGTTTATTTTGGTTTGGTTTGGTTTGGTTTGGTTTGGTTTGGTTAGGTAAGGTTAGGTTAGGTTAGGTTCGGTTAGGTTAGATTAGGTTAGGTTAGGTTGGGTTCTGTTGGGTTGGTTTGGGTTAGGTTAGGTTGGGTTTCGTTAGGTTAGGTTAGGTTAGGTTAGGTTAGGTTAGGTTAGGTTAGGTTACGTTCTGTTCGGTTAGGTTGGGTTAGGTTAGGTTAGGTTAGGTTAGGTTAAGTTGGGTTAGGTTAGGTTAGGTTTTGTTTGGTTTGGTTTGGTTTTGTTTGGTTTTGTTTTGTTAGGTTAAAATAGGTTACGTTAGGTTAGGTTAGGTTTGCTTT
>NW_025727738.1:435000-437500 GCF_021461385.2 Schistocerca piceifrons
GTTACATTACGTTAGGTTAGGTTAGGTTATGTTAGGTTAGGGTAGGTTAGGTTAGGTTAGGTTTGATTAGGTTTGGTTAGGTTTGGTTTGTTTTGGTTTGGTTTGGTTTGGTTTGGTTAGGTTTGGTTTGGTTTGGTTTGCTTTGGTTTGTTTAGGTTTGGTTAGGTTTGGGTAGGTTAGGTTAGGTTAGGTTAGATTAGGTTAGGTTAGTTTCGATTAGGTTAGGTTAGGTTAAGTTAGGTTAGGTTATGTCAGGTTAGGGTAGGTTGGGTTAGGGTGGTTAGGTTTGGTTTGGTTTGTTTTGGTTTGGATTTGTTAGGTTAGGTTAGGTTAGGTTAGGTTAGGATAGGTTAGGTTAAGTTTGGTTTGGTTTGGTTTGGTTTGGTTTGGTTTTGGTTTCGATTTGTTTGGTTTGGTTTGGTTAGGTTTGGGTTGGTTTCGTTTGGTTTGGTAAGGCTAGGATAGGTTGGGTTAGGTTAGGTAAGGTTAGGTTAAGTTTGGTTAGGTTAGGTTAGGTTAGGTATGGTTTGGTTTGGTTTGGTTGTCTTCGGCTAGGTTACGTTAGGTTAGGTTTGCATTGGTTTGGTTTGGTTTGGTTTGGTTTGGTCTGGTTTGGTTAGGATCGGTTAGGTTAGGTTGGGTTAGGATAGGATAGGTTAGGTTAAGTTAGGTTATGTTAGGTTAGGTTAGGTTAGGTTAGGTTAGGTCAGGTTAGGTTAGGTTAGGTTAGGTTAGGTTTGGTTTGGTTTGGATTGGTTTGGTTAGGTTTTGTTAAATTAAGTTAGGTTAGGTTACATTAGGTTAGGTTAGGTTAGGTTAGGTTAGGTTAGGTTAGGTAAGGTAAGGTTTGGTTTGGTTTGGTTTGGTTTCTTATGGTTTGGTTTGGTTTGATTTGGTTTCGTTTGGCTTCGTTTGGTTTGGTTTCGTTTGGTTTGGTTTGGTTTAATTTGGTTAGATTAGATGAGGTTAGGTTAGGTTAGGTTAGATTAGGTTAGGTTAGTTTGGGTTAGGTTGGGTTGGGTTAGGTTAGGTTAATTAATGTTAGGTTAAGTTAGGTTAGGTTTGTTTCGGTTAGGTTCGGTTAGGTTGGGTCAGGTTAGGTTAGGTTAGGTTAGGTTTGGTTTGGTTTTGTTTGGTTTGGTTTGATTTGATTTGGTTTGGTTTGGTTTGGTTTGGCCTCGTTTGGTTTGGTTTGATTCGGTTAGGTTTTGTTAAATTAAGTTAGGTTAGGTTAGATTAGGTTAGGTTAGGTTAGGTTAGGTTATGTTAGGTTAGGTTAGGTTAGGTTAGGTTGGGTAGGTTTGTTTGGGTTTGGTTTGGTTTGGTTTGGTATGATTTGGTTTTATTAGGTTAGGTTAGGTTAGGTTTGGTTTGGTTTGGTTTGGTTTCGTTTGGTTTGGTTTGGTTTCGTTTGGTTTGGTTTGGTTTGGTTTGGTATGGTTTGGTTTGGTTTGGTTTGGTTTGGTTTGGTTTGGTTTGGTTTCGTTAGGTTAGGTTAGGTTAGGTTAGGTTAGGTTAGGTTGGGTAGGTTTGGTTAGGTTAGGTTAGGTTAAGTTGGGTTAGGTTGGGTTGGGTTGGGTTAGGTTAGGTTAGGTTAGGTTAGGTAAGGTTAGGTTAGGTTAGGTTTGGTTACGTTAAGTTAGGTTAGTTTAGGTTAGTTTAGGTTAGGTTAAGTTTGGTTTGGTTTGGTTTGGTTTGGTTTTGGTTTTGGTTTGGTTTGGTTTGGTTTGGTTTGGTTTGGTTTGGTTTGGTTTGGCTTGGTTTGGTTTGGTTTGGTTTGGTCTGGTTTGGTTAGGTGTGGTTAGGTTAGGATAGATTAGGTTAGGTTAGGTTAGGTTTTGTTTGGTTTGGTTTGGTAAGGTTTGGTTTGGTTTGGTTTGGTTAGGTTAGGTTAGGTTAGGTTAGTTTAGGTTAGGTTAGGTTAGGTTAGGTGAGGTGAGGTGAGGTTAGGTTATGTTACGTTAGGTTACTTTAGTTTCGGTTCGGTTCGGTTTGGTTCGGTTCGGTTCCGTTCGGTTCGGTTCCGTTCGGTTCGGTTCGGTTCGGTTTGGTTCGGTTCGGTTAGGTTAGTTTAGGTTAGGTTAGGTTAGGTTAGGTTATGTTTGGTTAGGTTAGGTTAGGTTGAGTTTGGTTTGGTTTGGTTTGGTTTGGATAGGTTAGGTTAGGTTATGTTAGGTTGCGTTAAGTTGGGTTAGGTTAGGTTAGGTTTGGTTTGGTTTGGTTTGGTTTGGTTTGGTTTGGTTTGGTTTGGCTTGGCTTGGTTTGGTCTGGTATGGTTTGTTTTGGTTTGGTTTGGTTAGGTTAGGTTAGGTTAGGTTAGGTTAAGTTAGGTTAGGTTAGGTTAGGTTAGGTTACGTTAGGTTAGGTTACGTTAGGTAAGGTTTGGTTTGGTTTGGTTTGGTTTGGTTTGGTCTGGTTTCGTATGGTTTGGTTTGGTTTGGTTAGGTTAGGTTAGGTTAGGTTAGGTTAGGATGGGTTTGGTTGGGTTGGTTTGGGTTAG
>NW_025727738.1:467500-470000 GCF_021461385.2 Schistocerca piceifrons
TTTGTTTTGGTTTGGTTTATTTTGGTTTCGTTAGGTTAGGTTAGGTTAGGTTAGGTTATGTTAGGTTAGGTGAGGTTAGGTTAGGTTAGGTTAGGTTAGGTTCGGTTCGGCTCGGTTCAGTTCCGTTCGGTTCGGTTCGGTTTTGTTTGGTTCGGTTCGGTTAGGTTAGTTTAGGTTAGGTTAGGTTAGGTTAGGTTAGGTTAGGTTAGGTTTTGTTTGGTTTATTTTGGTTTGCTTTGGTTTCGTTTTGTTAGGTTAACATATGTTAGGTTTGGTTAGGTTAGGTTTTCTTTGGTTTGGTTTGGTTTGGTTTGGTTTGGTTAGGTGTGGTTAGGTTAGGTTAGGTTAGGTTAGGTTAAGTTAGGTTAGGTTTTGTTTGGTTTCGTTTGGTTTGGTTTGGTTTGGTTTGGTTTGGTTAGGTTAGGTTAGTTTACGTTAGGTTAGTTTAGGTTAAGTTAGGTGAGGTGAGGTTAGATTAGGTTAGGTTAGGTTAGGTTCGGTTCGGTTCGGTTCGGTTCCGTTCGGTTCGGTTCGGTTCGGTTCCGTTCGGTTCCGTTCGGTTCGGTTCGGTACGGTTTGGTTAGGTTCGGTTAGGTTAGTTTAGGTTACGATAGGTTAGGTTATGTTAGGTTAGGTTAGGTTAGGTTTGGTTTGGTTTCGTTTGGTTTGTATTTGTTAGGTTAGGTTAGGATAGGTTAGGTTACGTTAGGTTAGGTTAGGTTAGGTTTGGTTTGGTTTGGTTTGGTTTGGTTTGGCTTGGTTTTGTTTGGTTAGGTTTGGCTTGGTTTGGTCTGGTCTGGTATGATTTGTTTTGGTTTGGTCTGGTTTGGTTAGGTTTGATCTGGTTTGGTTATGTTAGGTTAGTTTAGGTTAGGTTTGGTTTGGTTTGGTTTGGTTTGGTTTGGTATGGTTTGCTTAGGTTAGGTTAGCTTAGGTTAGGTTTGGTTAGGTTAGGTTAGGTTTGGTTTGGTTTGGTTTGTTTTGGTTTGGTTTGGTTTGGTTTGGTTTGGTTTGGTTTGGTTTGGTTTCGTTAGGTTAGGTTAGGTTAGGTTAGGTTAGGTTATGTTAGGTTTGGTTAGGTTGGGTAGGTTTGGTTAGGTTTGGTTTGGTTTGGTATGTTATGATTTGGTTTTGTTAGGTTAGGTTAGGTTAGGTTTGGTTTGGTTTCGTTGGTTTGGTTTGGTTTGGTTTGGTTAGGTTAAGTTAGGTTAGGTTAGGTTAGGTTAGGTTGGGTTAGATTAGGTTAGGTTAGGTTAGGTGAGGTAAGGTTAGGTTAGGTTAGGTTAGGTTAGGGTAGGTTAGGTTAGCCTAGGCTAGGCTATGCTAGGCTAGGTTACGCTAGGCTAGGCTAGGCTATGCTAGGCTAGGATAGGGTAGGCTAGTTTAGTTTATGCTAGGTTAGGCTCGGTTGAGTTGGGTTGGGTTGGGTTGGGTTGGGTTGGTTTGGGTTGTGTTGGGTTGCGTTGGGTTGGGTTGTGTTGTGTTGGGTTGTGTTTTGTTGTGTTGCGTTGTGTTGGGTTGTATTGGGTTGCGTTTGCTTGGGTTGTGTTGGGTTGGGTTGGGTTGGGTTAGGTTAGGTTAGGTTACATTAGGTTAGGGTTGATTAAATTAGGTTAGGTTAGGTTAGGTTTGGTTAGGTTAGGTAAGGTTAGGTTAGGTTAGGTTAGATTAGGTTAGGTTAGGTTAAGTTAGGTTAGGTTATGTCAGGTTAGGTTAGGTTGGGTTAGGTTTGGTTAGGTTTGGTTTGGTTTGGTTTGGTTTGGTATTGCTAGGTTTGGTTAAGTTAGGTTAGGTTTGGTTTGGTTTGGTTTGGTTTGGTATTGCTAGGTTAGGTTAAGTTAGGTTAGGTTTGGTTTGGTTAGCTTAGGTTTTGTTGAATTAAGTTAGGTTAGGTTAGCTTAGGTTAGGTTAGGCTAGGTTAGGTTAGGTTAGGTTAGGTTAGGTTAGGTTAGGTTAGTTTAGGTTAGGTTAGGTAAGGTTTGGTTTGGTTTGGTTTGGTTTGGTCTGGTTTCGTATGGTGTGGTTCTGTTTGGTTTGGTTTGGTTAGGTAAGGTTAGGTTAGGTTAGGTTCGGTTAGGTTAGATTAGGTTAGGTTAGGTTAGATTTTGTTGGGTTGGTTAGGTTTAGGTTAGGTTGGGTTACATTAGGTTAGGTTAGATTAGGTTAGGTTTGGTTTGGTTTGGTTTGGTTTCGTTTGGTTTGTTTTGGTTGGTTTCGTTTGGTTTGGTTTCGTTTGGTTTCGTTTGCTTTGGTTTCATTTAGTTTGGTTTATTTTGGTTTGGTTTGGTTTGGTTTGGTTTGGTTTGGTTTGGTTTGGTTAGGTTAGGTTAGGTTGGGTTAGGTTAGGTTAGGTTAGTTTGGGTTAGGTTGGTTTGGGTTGGGTTAGGTTAGGTTAGGTTAGGTTAGGTTAGGTTAGGTTAGGTTCGGTTCGGTTAGGTTGGGTTAGGTAAGGTTAGGTTAGGTTAGGTTAGGTTAGGTTAGGTTAGGTTAGATTTTGTTT
>NW_025727738.1:475000-477500 GCF_021461385.2 Schistocerca piceifrons
AGGGTATGTCAGGTTAGGTTAGGTTGGGTTAGGTTTGGTTAGGTTTGGTTTGGTTTGGTTTGGTATTGCTAGGTTAGGTTAAGTTAGGTTAGGTTTGGTTTGGTTTGCTTAGGTTTTGTTGAATTAAGTTAGGTTAGGTTAGCTTAGGTTAGGATAGGCTAGGTTAGGTTAGGTTAGGATAGGTTAGGTTAGGTTAGGTTAGTTTAGGTTAGGTTAGGTAAGGTTTGGTTTGGTTTGGTTTGGTTTGGTCTGGTTTCGTATGGTGTGGTTCTGTTTGGTTTGGTTTGGTTAGGTAAGGTTAGGTTAGGTTAGGTTCGGTTAGGTTAGATTAGGTTAGGTTAGGTTGGATTTTGTTGGGTTGGTTTGGGTTAGGTTAGGTTGGGTTACGTTAGGTTAGGTTAGATTAGGTTAGGTTTGGTTTGGTTTCGTTTGGTTTGTTTTGGTTGGTTTCGTTTGGTTTGGTTTGGTTTGGTTTCGTTTGCTTTCGTTTCATTTAGTTTGGTTTATTTTGGTTTGGTTTGGTTTGGTTTGGTTAGGTTAGGTTAGGTTGGGTTAGGTTAGGTTAGGTTAGTTAGGGTTAGGTTGGTTTGCGTTGGGTTAGGTTAGGTTAGGTTAGGTTAGGTTAGGTTAGGTTAGGTTAGGTTAGGTTAGGTTAGGTTAGGTTCGGTTCGGTTAGGTTGGGTTAGGTAAGGTTAGGTTAGGTTAGGTTAGGTTAGGTTAGGTTAGGTTAGGTTTTGTTTGGTTTGGTTTGGTTTTGTTTGGTTTTGTTTTGTTAGGTTAAAATAGGTTACTTTAGGTTAGGTTAGGTTTGCTTTGGTTTGGTTTGGTTTGGTTTGATTTGGTTTGGTTAGGTGTGGTTAGGTTAGGTTAGGTTAGGTGAGGTTAGGTTTTGTTTGGTTTATTTTGGTTTGGTTTGATTTGGTTTGGTTTAGTTTGGCTTGGTTTTGTTTGGTTAGGTTTGGCTTGGTTTGGTCTGGTCTGGTGTGATTTGTTTTGGTTTGGTCTGGTTTGGTTAGGTTTGTTTTGGTTTGGTTTATTTTGGTTTCGTTAGGTTAGGTTAGGTTAGGTTAGGTTAGGTTATGTTAGGTTAGGTGAGGTTAGGTTAGGTTAGGTTAGGTTAGGTTCGGTTCGGCTCGGTTCAGTTCCGTTCGGTTCGGTTCGGTTCGGTTCCGTTCCGTTCGCTTCCGTTCGGTTCGGTTCGGTTTTGTTTGGTTCGGCTCGGTTAGGTTAGGTTAGGTTCGGTTCGGTTCGGTTCGGTTCCGTTCGGTTCGGTTCCGTTCGGTTCCGTTCGGTTCCGTTCGGTTCGGTTCGGTACGGTTTGGTTAGGTTCGGTTAGGTTAGTTTAGGTTACGATAGGTTAGGTTATGTTAGGTTAGGTTAGGTTAGGTTTGGTTTGGTTTCGTTTGGTTTGTATTTGTTAGGTTAGGTTAGGATAGGTTAGGTTACGTTAGGTTAGGTTAGGTTAGGTTTGGTTTGGTTTGGTTTGGTTTGGTTTGGCTTGGTTTTGTTTGGTTAGGTTTGGCTTGGTTTGGTCTGGTCTGGTATGATTTGTTTTGGTTTGGTCTGGTTTGGTTAGGTTTGATCTGGTTTGGTTATGTTAGGTTAGTTTAGGTTAGGTTTGGTTTGGTTTGGTTTGGTTTGGTTTGGTATGGTTTGCTTAGGTTAGGTTAGGTTAGGTTAGGTTTGGTTAGGTTAGGTTAGGTTTGGTTTGGTTTGGTTTGGTTTGGTTTGGTTTGGTTTGGTTTGGTGTGGTTACGTTTGGTTTGGTTTGGTTTCGTTTGGTTTGGTTTGGTTTCGTTTGGTTTGGTTTGTTTTGGTTTGGTTTGGTTTGGTTTGGTTTGGTTTGGTTTGGTTTGGTTTGGTTTCGTTAGGTTAGGTTAGGTTAGGTTAGGTTAGGTTATGTTAGGTTTGGTTAGGTTGGGTAGGTTTGGTTAGGTTTGGTTTGGTTTGGTATGTTATGATTTGGTTTTGTTAGGTTAGGTTAGGTTAGGTTTGGTTTGGTTTCGTTGGTTTGGTTTGGTTTGGTTTGGTTAGGTTAAGTTAGGTTAGGTTAGGTTAGGTTAGGTTGGGTTAGATTAGGTTAGGTTAGGTTAGGTGAGGTAAGGTTAGGTTAGGTTAGGTTAGGTTAGGGTAGGTTAGGTTAGCCTAGGCTAGGCTATGCTAGGCTAGGTTACGCTAGGCTAGGCTAGGCTATGCTAGGCTAGGATAGGGTAGGCTAGTTTAGTTTATGCTAGGTTAGGCTCGGTTGAGTTGGGTTGGGTTGGGTTGGGTTGGGTTGGTTTGGGTTGTGTTGGGTTGCGTTGGGTTGGGTTGTGTTGTGTTGGGTTGTGTTTTGTTGTGTTGCGTTGTGTTGGGTTGTGTTGGGTTGCGTTTGCTTGGGTTGTGTTGGGTTGGGTTGGGTTGGGTTAGGTTAGGTTAGGTTACATTAGGTTAGGGTTGATTAAATTAGGTTAGGTTAGGTTAGGTTTGGTTAGGTTAGGTAAGGTTAGGTTAGGTTAGG
>NW_025727738.1:495000-497500 GCF_021461385.2 Schistocerca piceifrons
TTGGTTTGGTTTGGTTTGGTTTGGTTAGGTTAGGTTAGGGTAGGTTAGGTTAGGTTAGGCTAGGTTAAGTTAGGTGAGGTGAGGTTAGAATAGGTTAGGTTAGGTTAGGTTCGGTTCGGTTCGGTTCCGTTCTGTTCGGTTCGGTTCGGTTCCGTTCCGTTCGGTTCCATTCGGTTCGGTTCGGTTCGGTTTGGTTTGGTTCGGTTAGGTTAGTTTTGATTTGGTTTGGTTTGGTTTCGTTTGGTTAGGTTTGGTTTGGTTTCATTTGGTTTGGTTTGGTTTCGTTTGGGTTGGTTTGTTTTGGTTTGGTTTGGTTTGGTTTGGTTTCGTTATGTTAGGTTAGGTTAGGTTAGGTTAGGTTAGGTTAGGTTAGGTTAGGTTGGGTAGGTTTGGTTAGGTTTGGTTTGGTTTGGTATGGTATGATTTGGTTTTGTTAGGTTAGGTTTGGTTTGGTTTGGTTTGGTTTGGTTAGGTTTGGTTAGGTTTGGTTAGGTTTGGGTAGGTTAGGTTAGGTTAGGTTAGGTTAGATTAGGTTAGGACAAGTTAGGTTAGGTTTGGTCAGGTTAGGTTTGGTTTGGGTTGGTTTTGTTTGGTCTGGTTTTGTTTGGTTTGGTTTGATTTGGTTTGGTTTGGTTTGGTTTGGTTAGGTGTGGTTAGGTTAGGTTAGGTTAGGGTAGGTTAGGTTAGGTTAAGTTAGGTTAGGTTTTGTTTGGTTTGGTTTGGTTTGGTTTGGTTAGGTTAGGTTAGGGTAGGTTAGGTTAGGTTAGGCTAGGTTAAGTTAGGTGAGGTAAGGTTAGGTTAGGTTAGGTTAGGTTAGGCTAGGTTAGGTTAGGCTAGGCTAGGCTATGCTAGGCTAGGTTAGGCTTGGCTAGGCTAGGCTATGCTAGGCTAGGATAGGGTAGGATAGTTTAGTTTAGGCTAGGTTAGGCTCGGTTGAGTTGGGTTGTGTTGGGTTGGGTTGTGTTGGGTTGGGTTGGGTTGGTTTGGGTTGGGTTGGGTTGCATTGGGTTGGGTTGTGTTGTGTTGGGTTGTGTTTTGTTGGGTTGTGTTGGGTTGGGTTGTGTTGGGTTGCGTTTGCTTGGGTTGTGTTGGGTTGGGTTGTGTTGGGTTGGGTTGGGTTAGGTTAGGTTAGGTTACATTAAGTTAAGGTTGATTTAATTAGGTTAGGTTAGGTTAGGTTTGGCTAGGTTAGGTTAGGTTAGGTTAGGTTAGGTTAGATTAGGTTAGGTTAGGTTAAGTTAGGTTAGGTTATGTCAGGTTAGGTTAGGTTGGGTTAGATTTGGTTAGGTTTGGTTTGGTTTGGTATTGTTAGGTTAGGTTAGGTTAGGTTAGGTTTGGTTTGGTTTGGTTTGGTTAGGTTTTGTTGAATTAAGTTAGCTTAGGTTAGATTAGGTTAGCTTAGGTTAGGTTAGGGTAGGTTAGGTTAGGTTAGGTAAGGTTATGTTAGGTTAGGTTGGTTAGGTTAGGTTAGGTTATGTTAGGTTAGGTTAGGTTGGGTTAGGTTAAGTTAGGTTAGGTTTTGTTTGCTTTTGTTTGGTTTGGTTTGGTTTAATTTGGTTTGGTTAGGTTAGGTTAGGTTAGGTTAGGTTAGGTTAGGTTAAGTTAGGTGAGGTGATGTTAGGTTAGGTTAGGTTAGGTTAGGTTAGGTTAGGTTAGGTTAGGTTGGGTTTGGATGGGTTGGTTTGGGTTAGGTTAGGTTACGTTAGGTTAGGTTAGGTTAGGTTGGATTAGGTTAGGTTTGGTTTGGTTTGGTTTGGTTTCGTTTCGTTTGGTTTGGTTTGGTTGGTTTGGTTTGGTTTGGTTTGGTTTGGTTTCGTTTGGTTTCGTTTCGTTTAGTTTGGTTTATTTTGGTTTGGTTTGGTTTGGTTTGGTTTGGTTTGGTTTGGTTTGGTTAGGTTAGGTTAGGTTAGGTTGGGTTAGGTTAGGTTAGGTTAGCTTGGGTTAGGTTGGTTTGGGTTGGGATAGGTTAGGTTAGGTTAGGTTAGGTTAGGTTAGGTTAGGTTCGGTTCGGTTAGGTTCGGTTAGGTTAGGATAGGTTAGGTTAGGTTAGGTTAGGTTAGGTTACGTTAGGTTTTGTTTGGTTTGGTTTGGTTTTGTTTTGTTAGGTTAAAATAGGTTAGGTTAGGTTAGGTTAGGATTGGTTTGGTTTGGTTTGATTTGGTTTGGTTTGGTTTGGTTAGGTGTGGTTAGGTTAGGTTAGGTTAGGTTAGGTTAGGTTAGGTTAGGTTAGGTTAGGTTAGGTCAGGTTAGGTTAGGTTAGATTAGGTTAGGTTAGCTTTGGTTAGGTTTGGTTTGGTTTGGTTTGGTTTGGTTTCGTTTGGTTTGGATTCGTTTCGTTTGGTTTGGTTTGGTTTGGTTTGGTTTGGTTTGGTTTGGTTAGGTGTGGTTAGGTTAGGTTAGGTTAGGGTAGGTTAGGTTAGGTTAAGTTAGGTTAGGTTTTGTTTGGTTTTGTTTGGTTTGGTTTGGTTTGGTTAGGTTAGGTTAGGGTAGGTTAGGTTAG
>NW_025727738.1:525000-527500 GCF_021461385.2 Schistocerca piceifrons
CTTTGGTTTCGTTTCGTTAGGTTAGGTTAGGTTAGGTTAGGTTACGTTAGGTTAGGTTGGGTAGGTTTGGTTAGGTTTGGTTTGGTTTGGTATGGTATGATTTGCTTTTGTTAGGTTAGGATAGGTTAGGTTAGGTTAGGTTAGGTCGGGTTTTGTTGGGTTGGTTTGGGTTAGGTTAGGTTAGGATAGGTTAGGTTAGATTAGGTTTGGTTTGGTTTGGTTTGGTTTGGTTTGGTTTCGTTTGGTTTGGTTTGGTTGGTTTCGTTTGGTTTGGTTTGGTTTGGTTAGGTTTGGTTTGGTTACGTTTAGTTTGGTTTATTTTGGTTTGGTTTGGTTTGGTTTGGTTTGGTTTGGTTAGGTTAGGTTAGGTTAGGTTGGGTTAGGTTAGGTTAGGTTAGGTTAGGTTAGGTAAGGTTAGGTTAGGTTAGGTTTTGTTTGGTTTGGTTTGGTTTTGTTAGGTTAGGTTAGGTTTGGTTTCGTTTGGTTTGGTTTGGTTTGGTTTGGTTTCGTTTGGTTTAATTTGGTTTGGTTTGGTTTGGTTTGGTTTGGTTTGGTTTCGTTAGGTTAGGTTAGGTTAGGTTAGGTTAGGTCAGGTTATGTTAGGTTAGGTTAAGTTAGGTTTGGTTAGGTTAGGTTGGGTAGGTTTGGTTGGGTTTGGTTTGGTTTGGTTTGGTTTGATATGGATTGGTTAGGTTAGGTTAGGTTGGGTTAGGTTAGGTTAGGTTAGTTTGTGTTAGATTGGGTTGGGTTGGGTTAGGTTAGGTTACGTTAGGTTAGCTTATGTTAGGTTAGGTTCGGTTAGGTTCGGTTCAGTTGGGTTAGGTTAGGTTACGTTAGGTTAGGTTAGGTAAGGTTAGGTTAGGTTAGGTTTTGTTTGGTTTGGTTTGGTTTGGTTTAATTTGGTATGGTTTGGTTTGGTTTGGTTTCATTACGTTAGGTTAGGTTAGGTTAGGTTAGGTCAGGTTATGTTAGGTTAGGTTAAGTGAGGTTTGGTTAGGTTAGGTTGGGTAGGTTTGGTTGGGTTTGGTTTGGTTTGGTTTGGTTTGATTTGGTTTTATTAGGTTAGGTTAGGTTAGGTTTGGTTTGGTCTGGTTTGGTTTGGTTTGGTTTGGTTTGGTTTGGTTTCGTTAGGTTAGGTTAGGTTAGGTTAGGTTAGGTTAGGTTAGGTTAAGTTAGGTTAGGTTGGGTTGGGTAGGTTTGGTTAGGTTTGGTTTAGTTTGGTATGGTATGATTTGGTTTTGTTAGGTTAGGTTAGGTTAGTTTAGGTTTGGTTTGGTTTGGTTGGTTTGGTTTGGTTTGGTTTGTTTGGATTGGTTTGGTTAGGTTTGGTTAGGTTAAGTTAGGTTAGGTTACTTTAGGTTAGGTTAGGTTAGGTTAAGTTAGGTTAGGTTTGGTTTGGTTTTGTTTGGTTTGGTTTGGTTTGGTTGGGTTTGGTTTGGTTTGGTTAGGTTAGGTTAGGTTAAGTTGGGTTAGTTGTGGTTGGGTTGGGTTAGGTTATGTTAGGTTAGGTTAGGTTATGTAAGGTTAGGTTAGGTTAGGTTCGTTTAGGTTAGGTTAGGTTAGGTTAGGTTAGGTTAGGTTAGGTTAGGTTAGGTTAGTTTAGGTTAGGTTAAATTTGGTTTGGTTTGGTTTGGTTTGGTTTTGTTTGGTTTTGGTTTCGTTTGGTTTGGTATGGTTTGGGTTGGTTTGGTTTGGCTTTGTTTGGTTTGGTTTGGTTGGATTTGGTAAGGTGTGGTTAGGTTTGGTTAGGTTAGGTTAGGTTAGGTAAAGTTAGGTTAGCTTTTGTTGGGTTTGGTTTAGTTTGGTTTGGTTTGGTTTGGTTGGGTTACGTTAGGTTAGGTTAGTTTAGGTTAGGTTAGGTTAGGTTAGGTGAGGTGAGGTGAGGTGAGGTTAGGTTAGGTTAGGTTAGGTTAGGTTCGGTTCGGTTCGGTTCGGTTCGGTTCGGTTCTGTTCGGTTCGGTTCGGTTTGATCCGTTCCGTTCGGTTTTGTTTGGTTTGGTTTGGTTTGGTTTGGTAAGTCTAGGTTAGGTTAGGTTAGCTTAGGTTAGGTTAGGTTAGGTGAGATGAGGTGAGGTTAGGTTAGGTTAGGTTAGATTAGGTTAGGTTAGGTTAGGTTCGGTTCGGTTAGGTTCGGTTAGGTTAGGTTAGGTTAGGTTAGGTTTTGTTTGGTTTGGTTTTCATTTGTTTTGTTAGGTTAAAATAGTTTAGGTTAGGTTAGGTTTTCTTTGGTTTGGTTTGGTTTGGTTTGGTTTGGTTCGGTTAGGTTAGGTTAGTTTAGGTTGGGTTAGGTTAGGTTAGGTTAGTTTGGGTTAGGTTGGGTTGGTTTGGGTTAGGTTAGGTTAGGTTAGTTTAGTTAGGTTAGGTTAGGTTAGGTTAGGTTAGGTTAGGTTCGGTTCGGTTAGGTTTGGTTAGGTTAGGTTAGGTTAGGTTAGGTTAGGTTAGGTTAGGTTAGGTTAGGTTTTGTTTGGTTTGGTTTGGTTTCGTTTGGTTTTGTTTTGTT